>NC_067404.1:12080992-12380992 GCF_016432865.1 Antechinus flavipes
GATGATTTCCTGAAAAATAGTATCTACACTCGTTTTTTATCATAATTTTCAGGAAGTCAAATAATTCTCAGATTGTCTCTCCTAGATCTATTTTCCAGGTCTGTTGTTTTCCCAAGTAGGTATTTAACATTTTTTCATTTTTTTTCATTTTTTGGCTTTGCTTGACTGATTCTTGGTGTCTCCTTGAGTCATTCATTTCCATTTGTTCAATTCTGATTGTTAATTAATTATTTTCTTCATTAACTTTTAAATTTTCTTTTTGTAATTGTCCAATTGAGTTTTTAAATGAGTTGTTTGGTTCTATGGAATTTTTTTCCATTTCACCAATTTTATTTTTTAGAGAGCTATTTTCTTTTTCCAATTCACTAATTCTGTTTTTCAGGGAGTTGATTTCTTTATCCACTGTATCTTTTAATGAGTAGGATGACTTATCCAGACCCTCTTGCCAAGCTTCCCTTTCCTTTCCTCATTTTTCTTCTAGCTCTCTTGTAAATGCTTCTTTAATTTCTTCTATGAGAACCTTGTGTTGTGTGTACCAGATCATATTCCCCTTTGGGGTTTCATCTAGAGGCAATCTGCTTTTAGTCTCCTCATGGTGTGAAGTCAGCTCTCTATCAGTATAGAAGCTATGTATAGTTAGAGCTCTCTTGAACTTTTTACTTATTTTGACAAAAAAGAAACAAGCAAAACAAACAAAAAAACCCCTGCAGTCTGCTTTTTGGGCAGTATGGTATTACCAAGTCTCCTCTACAGAAAACAGGAAGTAGCAGTGAAGCAGCAGTGGGACTGTAGTGTTCTCTTTTCGTTTTCTGTAGGTCTTGGAGCAGCCTTCTTTTCAGTAGGGTAATCATCATAAGAATAGGCAGGTGTTAAAGTCCAAATCCTTTACTGTCTCCTTCGCCTGGTGCTCAGCTAAGTTTCTGTGGCCTTCAGACGGAACTTGATTTCAGTGGCGAAAATTCAGGAGGACAGACCACCATGGTCATGTGAGATGAAGTGAGTGAGTGCAAGGGTTTGTGCTTCAGCCTCCAACCACCACAAAGGTGGATGATGGAATGAATCTGTCTCTGCCTCTTTTGGCTAAGTTTGTCTTAGCTTATATGCTCTACACTGAGTATAAACCAATCATTATATCATTAGGAAACCATTATTTGTTGTAAGATTAAATCAATCATACTGAACTTAGAGAACTATTAATCACCATGCTAAACTAGATAACCATTGTATTTATCAATTCCACTGACTTAACACCTTGTAAGAATCCCTGTTTTAAGTACAAGTGTTCTGGCCCATAACATGGGACAACAATGGCTGAGCTGTGTCTGCACCACTGTTGGGCTCTGAGAGCATGCTGAGTCACTCCTGGTACTAGGTAGGTGTGGCCAGGTCCCAAGATACTCTAGTATTTTGGGGTTATAGTCTTTACCCGCTGTGTTTATAGCTTCTCTGCTGATCTACTTGCTTGCTGCCAGGGCAAGGTAACTCACATTGTGGTAAAGTTCTCCCCGCAAATTTTTCCCAGCTGAGACCACATCCCACCCCACTCCGGGGTGCTCAGTGTGAGCTGCCTTCCATACTCTCACTCACTGCCTGTCTGCACCTGGTCTAATTGTCCCTGCCTGTGAGCAAAAACAGACCTTTTCTGGCAAAGTTTGAGGATATCTTCTGTTGGTAATATGTTGTACTCTCAATATTTGTGGAGTCAAGCACTAATTTCTAGGCTGTTTCATGAAAGAAGTAGTCTGAGAACAAGGAAGAGTTTAGATAGATGTGTGTGTCCTCTCCACCATCTTGGCTCTGCCCTTTCAGCTAGTCTTTTTAAAGGGTCAGTGGCGAGAGACTGTCCATGAAAGTCAGACCATCCTGTGCCTCTCACATGGCGATGTCAGGTCAGCCAGCCTTTAGTCTGTATGTTCACAGCCACAGCTGAAGGATCCCATCCCTTTGAGGAGATTGATGTGGCATCTGTGGCTGCAGAGGAGTTTGAGTTGCACTGAACCAAGACAATTTTGAGCCTGGGACCTTAGCTTCTGGGTTCTGCCTTTACTTCCTCAGCTACTTATTTATATCCTGGCTTTGTTCAACACCATGTCATGATTCCATGGTGATTGTCTGGCAGTGTGAGATGTTCCCATTCTCAGCCCCTGCATCTTCAAAGTGAAGGAAGGCACATGTTCCTTCCTAGCTGGGTATCAGACTGTTACCATTACAGTGGGAAAACAGTAAGTGAATGAAGGGGCACAGAAAGACTGAGACAGAGAGACAGAGACAGAGACACAGAGATGCAGAAACAGAGACAGAAACTCTGAGACAGTGACAAACAGAGAGAATCAAGCAGTGGAGGGAGGTCTCAAAGCAGAGTATAATTACATAATAAGGAAATGGCAATATTATCCAGCCCAGAGAAATACACAAAATGCTCCAGGCTCTAGAGGGATGAGATGTTGAGTTCATTGTCAGAGAGGTCAGGGAAATTTTACCTTGGAGCTGGCCTCTAATTTGGGCCTTGGAAGCTCAGTAGCACCTTCAGTGTTAATTCAGCCAAGGTGAGCTCTAACATATGTGAACTGGCCCAGAATGTAGATGGGCTGCAAAGGCTGGATGGTCCCAAGTTCAGGCTGAAGAAGGACAAGTCGAACAGATTGTCTCATGAGCTTGGAAGAGGTTGGTGTAGAAAAGGTGGCCTTGGGCTCTGCATGCCCTTGTGGAGCAGGCTAAGATGAGGCCTTTTGGAAGGGCTTCCTTTGGGTCTGACTCCCTGTTGAACACTGAGACTATATGGAGAAGGGCAGCCTTGCCCTCAGGGAGTTGGCATTCTAACCAGAGCTAGCTGAAGGGCTGGGGAGAGACTGTTCATGGGTGCTGGGTAATGAGCTACTCTGTCAGGCTTTGGAAATCTGACAATGGTTGAGAATGGTCAGTTCCAGACAATTCTCAGACGAAGAAATTAAAACTATTTATAGACATATGAAAATATGCTCCAAATCATTATTAATCAGAGAAAAGCAAATTAAGACAACTCTGAGATACCACTACACACCTGTCAGATTGGCTAGAATGACAGGGAAAGATAATGCAGGATGTTGGAGGGGATGTGGGAAAACAGGGACACTGATACATTGTTGGTGGAATTGTGAACACATCCAGCCATTCTGGAGAGCAATTTGGAACTATGCTCAAAAAGTTATGAAACTGGGGCAGCTAGGTGGTGCAGTGGATAGAGCACCAGCCCTGAAGTCAGGAGGACCTGAGTTCAAATCTGGCCTCAGATACTTAACACTTCCTAACTGTGTGACCCTGGGCAAGTCACTTAACCTCAATTGCCTCAGAAAAGAAAAAAAGAAAAGAAAAGAAAAAAGTTATGAAACTGTGCATACCCTTTGATCCAGCAGTGTTACTACTGGGCTTATACCCCAAAGAGATACTAAAGGGAAAGGGACCTGTTTGTGGCAGCCCTTTTTGTAGTGGCTAGAAACTGGAAAATGAATGGATGCCCATCAATTGGAGAATGGCTGGGTAAATTGTGGTATATGAATGTTATGAAGTATTGTTGTTCTGTAAGGAATGACCAGCAGGATGAATACAGAGAGGACTGGCGAGACTTACATGAACTGATACTAAGTGAAATGAGCAGAACCAGGAGATCATTATATACCTCAACAATGATACTGTTTGAGGATGTATTCTGATGGAAGTGGATGTCTTTGATAAAGAGAGCTAATTCAGTTTCAATTGATCAAGGATGGACAGAAGCAGCTACACCCAGAGAAAGAACACTGGGAAATGAATACAAACTGCTTGCATTTTTGTTTTTCTTCCCGGGTTATTTATACCTTCTGAATCCAATTCTCCCTGTGCAACACAAGAACCGTTCGGTTCTGCACACATATATTGTATCTAGGATATACTGTAACCTATTTAACATGTATAGGACTGCTTACCACCTGGGGGAGGGAGTGGAGGGAGGGAGGGGAAAAATCAGAACAGAAGTGAGTGCAAGGGATAATGCTGTAAAAATTACCCTGGCATGGGTTCTGTCAATAAAAAGTTATTTAATAAATTTAAAAAAGAGAGAGAATGGTCAGTTCCATGCCATTGCTTAATTATCCTCCCCACCCCTCTCCTGGCTCCTACCTGCTCCAGTATTGTGCCTACTTGCATGCCTGGGAATGAGGGTACTGGGAATGGGAGTGACAGATTCCCCTGAGAGCAGACCCCACATCCTGTCCCTTGTTCTTGCTCAGCACACAGTGACCTTGTCCTTAGCATGGAGGTGGTTGCTGTGTGTGTTTTTGCCCTTCTTATTGCACTGTGCCATGCCCTCCTCCCGCTGCCCTCACTCCTCCTTTGCCCCAACGTTTTTAGATAAATCCTCTTTCCTTGGCACCTTCATTAGCTCCTTGTTACTTATGGTCATTTATGGGCAGGCAGTGCTGGCACAAATTCAGCCCATTTTCCAAATGCTCAAACAACACCCCTTCTCCCCCATTGAGGGGGTGGGGGTTCAATTCTTGCCACCCCCCCACCCTGATCAATCAGTGGTTTAGTTTTCAGCAGCGACTCTCACATCATTTCTTTTCCTTTCACTCCCATTCCTGTACATTTTCCTCCTGTTTGTTCTTGCTTCTGTCCAAGTCATTTTCCTAATAAACATGTTTGACCCTGTCCCTTCTCTGGTCAGAATACCCAGGTGGCTCCCTGTTGCCCTTGGGATAAGGGAACACCTCTATGGCCTCATTTCCTGTTACCCTGTCTCTTTCACATGCCCATTCCAAGCAGGGGCTCATCCTGCTCCTCAATCTTTGAATAAGTGGGTGCCTTTCTTCCTGATTTGTTGTGGCTGTGACCATTTGGTAAGGGAAGCGGTATCTCCAAGCCTCCTGTGTTTAAATGTGTTCAAATGACTTCAAAGATATTTACAAGTGTTTCTGGTTCTAGGTTGACATCTTGGAACTCCTCAGTCGGACTCTCGGTTTCCATTTTTGTTCTGTGACTCTTTGGGAAATAAAATCTTTCTTCAGCATGAGTAAGGACTCGGGGAGTATTTAAAGACTAACAAAAATTGATAATTCTCCTCTGCTTTGGTGTTTCTGTCTGGTTCCTTCTGAAGGCATTTGCTACTTGACTCAGAACAATAGGGGAAGGGGCCTTAGCAGCCATCTGTAATGTTCTGGTTAGCTTTCTGGAGGTCTCAGGACCAGCCTTGTTCATAGCAGAATAATAACCACGAGAATGGTCAGGAATAACGTCCAAAGTCTTTATTGACTCCTTCAGTCTCCCAGTCTGAACCAATCCCTCCCAAAGTTCAGGAGGCAGGAGAGCTACCATGAGGCTGATCAAAGATGGAATCTCTGTGGCTGATTTTGTCCTCAGTTTAAATACCCTCTTACAATTACATCATCACAGGTGTCAATCTTGTAGTACTATACTAAGTACTAAGGACATGTAAACTAGAGAATCGTTATCTTAATTCCACAGAATTAATATCTTGTTTTAGGATTAAACCAATCATACTGAACTAGAGAATTAATTCTCCAGAGTTCCTGCCCTTTACAGCCATCCAGGCTGAGACCAGAGGTTCTTTAATCGTTTTTTACATCATGGATCCCTTTGGCAGTTTCTGAACACTTCTGAATCATGTTTGTCGTCTAAAATCATAGTAAAAAGACTAAATGGGAATGAAAAAAAAATGTGGGATTTGTCCCCATCCAAGTTTTTAGACTTCCTGAACTTCCTGTTCACTGCTCCCACATTAAGAACCCCTGAGTTGGATCACTCCCTCATTTTGTAGATAACGAAGCTAGATAATAAGTGCTGGACAGAGCTGGAGTCAGGGGACTAGGTTCAAATGCTGATGCTACCATTTACTCTGTGATAGGACAAATCACTCTCTGGATCTCATTTTCCTCATCAGTAAAGTGGGGTTCATAGCACCTGTAATATACACCTCAGGATTATTACTAGATTTGCAGATGTAAAGTATACTTTGTGGCTGCCTTAGAGTGACTAATAACTGAGCTCTGCGTGTGGTCATTTGCTGTGATCTGAGCAGTGGGCAGGCTTGATCTGCTTGCTTTTTAACCCTTTGTAAATGTAATTTAGGGGAAAGTCTTTTGAGATATCATCCAGTAGGCTCCTCCTGGAGTGCTCCCTGGGCCACCACCCCCATCCCCCCAGATGCCTCCCTGCTGCTTCAGTAGAGCTTCCTCTAGCCACATAACAGAACACATAAGAGGACACATTATTGTAGAGAGCTGAAACTCTGTATGATTGATTTAAACAAGATGTTAACTCAGTGGAATTGATAAGATAATGGTTATCTAGTTTCGCATTGTGATGAATAGTTCTCTAGTTCAGTACGATTGAATTAATCTTACAACAAATAATTGTTCCCTAGTGATATGATGATAGGCTCATACTCAGTATAATGAATGGATTTAATTGTAATAGAGTATTTAAGAGGCCAGAATCAGACCTAGGAGGGAACTGGAACAGACTCAGGGAGACTTCAAAACCGAGACCGTCGTGGTGGTCCTACTGCCTCTCCCATGGACACCTTGTGGCTATTCTTGTGGTGATCAATCTGCTGAAATGAAAGCTGGTCCAGAGACCACCAGAAAATTAACAGAATATTACACATCATCACCCAAAAGCCTCACAAATGACAGAGCCCAACCTGAAGGGATGACTTTGAATCCTCTGCCATACCCCTCCATATCCCAAGCTCAGCTGGGCAGTCCCTCCTTCCTGGTCTCCTCCAGGTTTCTGCAGCTTCTGTTGCATTGTTAGCAAGCTTCCTTTTGTTTTAAGCATCTACTCTCTCTTGATCTTCCATTTTTGGTATTCTCTGGTTGACTCTGGGCCACCCTTCCTATGATCTCCAGGCACTGGTCTTCCCCCTCATTGTCATCCCCAGATGCTCCTCGGCAAGTTTTCATCCTCTAAGGTTCAGAATATCCAACCCTGTCAGCCAGTCCAGATCTAGGGTACCTTTTCTGCCTCCTCCTCCTAATGAGCCTAGAACTTCTTCTCTCCCCATTTGCTGCTCTTGTACTAATATATAAAGAACATGTATTATAATATAATAAATATTATGTATATTACATTTATTTTTAATTTCTTTTTTATTATGAATTTGTTAAATATATCAAACACGAACATTTCCTCAAACGAGTAAAAATAAACAGAGAAGACTATGTAGGATGCTATAAATCTGTTCTCTATGGCCTCACTGATCCTCAGTGTGTGTGTGTGTGTGTGTGTGTGTGTGTGTGTGTGTATGTGTGTGTAGTTCAAAATAATAGTTCTTCCCCTTCTGAACTTCTTACTCTTTTTTTGTCATCTTTTTTTTCTTTCTCATTGTCACCTTTTCTCCCTCACCCTCCATAAACAAACATGTACAGTCACAACAAACAAATCTGCACGTTAGCTGTATCAGAACTGCATCTTGAGTCCATCACTTCACTTCCAATAGATAGGAAATGTGATTAGTCAGCAGCCTTTTGGAGGGTCTGTCATAGTTTAAGTCTTCCACAGTTTTTCCTGTATAAACTAGCATAGTGCATGTCTAAGTTGTTATTCTGACTCTGCTTCATTCTGCATCTCATATCTGTCTTCCCAGTTTCATTGGAATCTGTCCCTTTCATATACCACAGGAATATTCCATTATTTTTGTACACTATCATTTGTTTAGGCAATCATTTGCCCAGTTAAGATCTATTTTGATTTTGTCTTTGGTCAGACAAAGTAGTTGCTACAAATATTTTTGGGTCCTTTTCCTCTTTGATATTTTTGTAGTATGAGCCTAACCAGAGTATAACTGAATTAAAGGGTATGGGCATAGGTTAGTCTCTTTTGAGATTTGGCTCCCAATTATTATCTGTAATGGTTGGGCCACCTCTTCAGTGTCATCTCCTCTACTTCTGCAGGCCCTCCAACCATTGTTTTTCTTCTGTTATCAGACTTGATGAGCTGAATGGATGTGAGGTGTTCTTAACATTTTGACTTCCCTTATTAATGATTTAGAACTGTTTTTTAATGTTTTTAGAACTGTTCAAGGAATTGCATTTGTTCTAATATATTTGTTGCATTAAATTTCTATATTTCTAAGATATTAAACATTTATCCGAGAAATTGACTTCAAAGGCTTTTTTTTTTACCTTAATTAACTTTATTTTTTTTTATTCTATTGATTTTGTTTGTACGAAAACTTTTCTATTTTAAATTTTATTAAGATTTAACCATTTTATCTCCTGTTATCCTTTCCATCCCTTGTTTGGTCAAAAACCTTTTTCACATTTGTATTTGTGAAAATCATCTCTTTAATATATATTAAATATATATATTATATAAATATAAATAATAAATATATAAATATATTTGACTTTTTAAATATGTTTATAAACCACTTAAGTAGGTTCTATATCCATCTGAAATATTCATGGCATATGTTGCAAGGTGTTGCTCAAACTAATTTCTGCCAGACTGATTTCCAACTTTCCGAGCAGCTTTATAATTTCTTTAAGAAATAGTTAAAGTGTGTTAGCGTTTGTCTTATTTCCCATGAAGAAGGCATCAAAATGTCATTTACATAGGTTCCTTTGGAGCTTAACTGCAGGCTATATCATTTTCTCATTTCTTTTCTTCTAGTTTCTTATTAATTTTGATCTTTGCTCTGACAAGTCTGTGGTCTTGACTGTACATACACAGCTGGTAAAGGAATGACTCCAAATCATTAACAACTTGTTTCCTGTCTGTTAAAATATAATCTATTTCAGTTTTTGTTGTGTTTTTGTTATTCTTACATCTAGTGGCTACCAGTCCTTTTTTCAAAGAAAATATGAAAGCTTCTACAAGCCATATTTTGTGCAATATTTCATGATGTATTCTCTTTCTTTTTTTGTTTTCTCTTCTAAAGTTGTATTTTGGAATGCCACTTAAATGAAAAGCTAGTCTGGCTGAGTGTGCAGATAGGTGCCCAGAGTGGGCACCGAAGATCAGAAGGATCAGATTCTTGGCTGTGGAGGGCAATGGGGGGGTCATGAAGGAGAGAAATAATTTTTTTTATTAAAGTTTTTTATTTTTCTAAACATATTCATGGATAATTCTGCAACATTAACCCTTGCAAAACCTTGTGTTCCAATTCCCCCCCTCTACCCACTCCCTCCCCTAGATGGCAAGTAGTCCAATATATTTTAAACATGGTAGAAATATATGTTAAATCCAATATGTGTAAGCATGTTTATACAATTAACTTGCTTCACAAGAAAAATCAGATGAAAAAGGAAAGAAAATGAGAAAGAAAATGTGAGGGGGCAGAAGGTGGTGCAATGGATAGAGCACCAGCCCTGAAGTCCTCCTGACTGAGGTTCAAATATGGTCTCAGACACTTAATGTAACTAATGTCCAGACTAGCTTTCTGGAGAATCTCTGGATGAACCTTGGTCTTAGCAGGAGAGTCACCACTAGGATGGTCAGGGATAGAGTATGGAGTCTGGAGTCTGAGCTCAAGCACACATTCACTTACACACATTGTCTCCAGTCCTCTCAGCCCTTAAATACCTTAGTACAATTCCATCACTAGAGCACACAGAGCAAGTGCCAACTGTAGAACCATTACATCACACTAAGTACTAAGTATATGTGAACTAGAGAACCATTATCTCATCTGTCACACCGAGCAAACACCCTGCTGTAAGTATCCTTGCTTCAAGTAGAACACAGATGGTCATGCCCATTTCTCAGGAAAAGGTGTGAACACCAAGAGAAATGGGGAGCCAAACTAGATATTGTCAGCAATATCTGACAATATATATATTTTTTTGCTTAACTGGGATAAAGGGTCTTATACCTTACCCAGAGTTCTCCCACTATCTGCAGTCCTCTACAACTTAACACTTCCTAGCTGTGTGACTCTGGGCAAGTCACTTTACTCCAATTGCCTCAGCAAGCAAAAAGAAAAAAGAAAAGAAAAGAAAATGCAAGCAAACAACAACAAAAAGAGTGAAAAGGCTATGCTATGAACCACACTCAGTTCCCACAGTCATGTCTCTGGGTGCCAATGGCTCTCTTCATCACAAGATCATTGGAACAGGTTGAATCATTTCACTCTTGAAAAGAGCCACGTCCATCAGAATTGATCATCCTATAATCTTGTTGTTGCTGTGTATAGTGTTCTCCTGGTTTCGATCACTTCACTTAGCATTGGTTTCTGTAAGTCTCTCCAGGCCTCTCTGAAATCATCCTGCTGATCCTTTCTTATAGAACAATAATATTCCATAACATTCATATACCACAATTTACCCAGCCATTCTCCAATTGATGGGCATCCATTCATTTTCCAGTTTCTAGCCACTACAAAAAGGGGCTGCCACAAACATTTTTGCACATTCAAAAGATCTCTTCGGGATAACACTGCTGGGTCAAAGGGTATGCATAGTTCGATAGTCCTTTGAGCATAGTTCCATCTTGCTCTCCAAAGTGGTTGGATATGTTCACAATTCCAACAACAATGTATCAGTGTCCCAGTTTTCCCACATCCCCTCCAACATTTGTGACTATCTTTTCCTGTCATCTTAGCCAATCTAAGAAGTGTGTAGTGATGGAGAGGAGCCATTTCAAGAGTCTTACGCTATAACTTTCACTTTGTTCCCTGATAGTAGTTGCTGCTGATAAATGGGAAAGGGGTCATTGAACTTCTTCATTTACTTGAGCTGTCTTTATTCTTTTATAGCTTGTCTTCATGTTTTGCTAGTAAACAAAACCCCAGAGAATCACATCCCCATGAATTTGATTGGGGAAGCAAAAAATCAGCGGGAAAGCCTGTATCAAGCAAAATGCCCTAGTTGCACCAGGTTGTGCTTTGGACACTATGTATGACTGTCAGGTATGTCTGTAACTGTTGTTTCTCCACAGTAGGGGCAAGCCCCCATTTGGAGCAAGTTGATGAGAAATAGCAGAGAACAGACAGGCAGATGAGCACAAAACCAGGCAGTGATGCCTGAGATGAAAAAGAGAATTTAGGCCCAAAGTGATATCAAATGTTAGCTTAAAAAGGAGCATGGTTGGCATCTCAAGCATTTTGCCCCAAGAACCCTCCCTTATGAGAGAGTGCTTCTTCCAGGCAGTGTCTCCTGTGTCCTGTGGGAAGATTGCTATGAAGTAGGCCTTAGGACAGCTTCCACAGGTTCAAATTGCTTTTCTCCATCTGTTTTGGCCACTGTTCCTAAATACAGTTAAAAGGCAAAGCAAAACTTGTCAGAAGAGGTATGCTTCTTGTAGGATTGTTTGCCACTTTGGTGGGTTCTCTATACTCCCTCCCAGCTTCTCAGCTTGAGGAATTGTAGTTCCAGGGAAGAAGTCCTCAGGTCAAGGCCAACTCAGTCTATTTGTGTCATTAAACAGAAATAAAACTGTCATGGGTACATTTATCAGACCTGGAATTTCACTGGTTGCAGGAAATATTGGTAAAGAAATTTGTAAGAGTCCAGCTCAGCACCTGTCCTACAGTTCACAGAGATTCCTCAGAGAGTTTGTGGGGATGTTGAGGCCTGCCCAGGAACTTGTCCAGGAGAATGTGATTTAGTACCCAGGCAGGGGAGTCCACATGATGAATAAGGAAAGGCTTTTAATGTAGCCCTGTGCACCCAGAACCTTCCTTTATCAGATATCACTGTCAGCATCCCTAGCTTGGGTTTGTATCAGTCTTTCAGTCCATACTTCCCAAACTCCTCTTTCCAAACAAAAAATTGAAAATACAATCATTGTAAAGAAAGGAAAGAGAAAAGATAGTGAGACTTTCATTAAGAGCATTCTATGGGGAAAAAAAAAGAGCATTCTATGTGCCAGGCACTGTGCTGAGTCCTGCAAGGTAGGAACAGTTGAGGAAACTGAGACAGATACACTGTTGTGTCCTGCTTTCTAGAGCCCCCACACCAGGGTGATTAAAATATACCTTCCTAGTGGAGAAGTGATGAGGTGGTACTCCTGAGGAGGGTGGAAAAATGGAGTCCATTTATTTCAAGGACTTTCCCCCTTTATATAATGTAACAAAAACAACACGGTGCACGTGGGACCACATAAACAACTTGCTATTGTATGTAGTTTGCCACCTGCTAGCCTTCTGCTTCAATCTCAACACAGGTTGTCACACCCCCTGACTTCTCTGGAATGCTGAGAGCCCTTAGGGGAAATGGAGAGCTGAACCAGACACTGTTAGCAGGTTCTCTCTGGGCTGAAGAGTCTTATACCTTCCCCAGAGTTTCCCCACTGACTGTGATCCTCTGAAATAGACAATTTCGTTCAGTGACTATCCTGGGATCACACAACTGGGAAGTGTCTGTGAGGCAGAATTTGAACTAGGGTCTGGCCTGATCCCAGCCCTAGCATTCTCTACACATTAGCTACCATGTCTGCACTTTAGCTTTGTCATTCTCCTGGCATTAGGAAGTGGGCAGCACAGCAGGCATACAAGATGCCAGACTGATTCTCTCTAGAGATACAACATAGACCCATCAAAAGACATATAAGATGTGTGTGGCAGTTATTTATGGGGAAGGTTACGTTGGGCATATATGTTGTGTACATTTGCATTTTGTGTGTCTATATAAGGGTGAGATGCATATGAGAGACGGTATTAGTAGAGACGCAGCTTTAGCATTAGGAACTCACCTCTGACCCAAACTGACATTCATAAATCTCTTGGCACCCAAGGCTTCTCTGGCTCAAAGAACAAAACATGGAACTGGGCACCATCTGCATTGGTAGAAGAGGGTCTCCTCCCCACTTGGGAAGTTCCTGACTAAGGTTGAATTATCCATGGCTGTTCCTCCTCTTTCACATAGGTCATCATCCAAGAAGGGGAACTGCTCTGTGGAGTTTTGGACAAGACCCACTGTGGCAGCTCTGTCTACGGCCTCATCCACTGCTGTTATGAAGTCTATAGAGGGTGGGGGGAAACAAATAGCCAAGTTCTCATGTGTCTGGCTCACCTCTTCACTGCCTATCTGAAGCTCTACAAGCCATCTCAGCCCCCTCCCCAGTCCCCGTGTGTTGGCAGGTGGCTCGAGAGGAGTGAGCTCCCTGAACTTTCCTTCTGCCAGTTTGTCAGTGTGAGCACAGGCCAAGAAGCAGACAGGACCTTTGCAGGGGGTGGGGGAAAGTTCTTGTGAAAGGTCCATCAGAGTCCCCTACCACATTAGAGGGACCCAGATCTTCTCTGGCTAATGAGATACTCCTTTTTGCTTTAATTTCCTCAGGACCCTGAGGCCTCTCAGCTCAGACCAGAAATGGAGTCTTTGCATGTGCTTCAGGTGGTGGTATTTTGTAATGGAAGCAGGAAATGCAGTGGATGCTATATGACCAAGGGTCCATTCACCTTCTTGGGCTCCGAGTGCCTTTCCTACCTCCACAGCAGCGGGCCCCTCTCCCCAAGAAGGGGTCAAGCAACATCTCATCTGTGACTGGGCCTGAGGCAAGCTCATTTTGAAGTGGGGTGTGGTCCCTTTAAGAAACTACATTTGTGATTCCTTTCAGATTGATTTGTAATTCCTTTCTGATCCCCAGCCCCTCCTGGCTGATGCATGATCAGTTCAGGAAGTCAGGACCTTTGATTCACAAATCCTGGTCAAAAGTACCCCTTTGAATTCTAATAGGAGATCTGGGCTTATCCGAGCCCCCATGGGATCTGAGCCAACTTGGGCTCTCACAGCCCCTGTGGGTTCTGATCTGCTCCAGTAGTCCCAGCCCCCATTCTGATGATCCACTTGGGCTTCCCAACCCCCACAAAGACAACCAATATAATGAGCATCCATCAACTAAGTCTTTTACAGATGGACCTTGGCAGTGCCCTTTACAGCCAGGATCTTTCTATCCAGGAATACTCTTTTCCAGTGCCATCTTCTCTTTACCCTCACCTATTTTCTTAACCAGACTTTAACCTTACTTCCAATCCCCATAATAAACCTCTTTTATCAATCTAGGTTTTCAAGTCTGTAAATTCCTTTACAGGGAACTTCTTGTGCCACCAGAATGGAGTTCCCCAAAACTCCCTATCCTTGTGCTGCTGCTAGACATCATTTAACTCCCTGACCACAAGAAACCCTAATTTCATTTGGGTTCCCCAAATCTAAACCTCATCAATCTTGTGTAGAGCTGGGCTCCTTGGCAGCTTTTATTCTGGCCCCCATCTTGGGCCCTAGCCTGGCTTCCTGCACCCCCTTTGTCCATTTTCTCTCCACAGTAGAAGTGTATTTCTTCTGAGTGGATGCCCATCAATTGAAGAATGGCTGAATAAAATGTGGTATATGAATATTATGGAATATTATTGTTCTGTGAGAAATGACCAACAGGATGATTTCAGAAAGGCCTGGAGAGACTTACATGAACTGATGCTGAGTGAAATGAGCAGGATCAGGAGATCATTACATACTTCAACAACAATACTATATGATGATCAATTCTGATGAACATGACTCTCTTCAACAATGAGATGAACCAAATCAGTTCCAATAGAGCAGTAATGAATTGAACCAGCTACACCCAGAGAAAGAACTCTGGGAGATGACTATGAACCACTACATAGAATTCCCAATCCCTCTATTTTTGCCCTCCTGAATTTTTGATTTCCTTCACAGGCTAATTGTACACTATTTCAAAGTCAGATTCTTTTTGTACAGCAAAATAACTGTATGGACATGTATTCTTATATTGTATCTAACTTATACTTTAACATATTTAACATGTCACCTGGGAGTATATACATATATACATATATATATGTGTGTGTGTGTGTGTGTGTGTGTGTGTGTGTGTGTGTGTGTTTCTTGAGAACAGAAAGTGCTTAGGTGTCTCCCCAGCCCTTAACACAGTCCCACTCTCCCCCGGCTTTACCTCACCTCACAGATGTGGAAGACATTC
This sequence comes from Antechinus flavipes, assembly GCF_016432865.1. Classification (NCBI taxonomy): domain Eukaryota; kingdom Metazoa; phylum Chordata; class Mammalia; order Dasyuromorphia; family Dasyuridae; genus Antechinus; species Antechinus flavipes. Next base: position 12,095,909 of record NC_067404.1, read on the forward strand.
TAGTCAGATTCCAGGCAGGCACCAAGAATCCTCTCACTGCAGCTCCTGGGTAAGGCAGGCTTTGGAAGAGCAGGGGTCGTGGTGTGCTGCCCTTTCCCTGCATGCATGTGGGACTGATCTGGCCGCTTCTTTTGTCATAGGCCACCAGGGCCACCTTCAGTCTCCCTGACATAGCATCAGCTGAGGACATGCAAACAAAATGGCAAGTTGCCCATCTCAGCAAAGACTTGAACATGGTTGATCTCAAGTTCAAGGAGGAAGTGAATCATTACAGCAATGAGATTAACAAGGTTTGTGCTGGTGACCCTGTGCTCCCCTGCCCCACTACAGTGCACAGAGGGGGCCAGGATGGCATCCCCAACACCCCTCAGCTTGGCCAGCTGGACTTTTTAAAACCATTTGTCCAATATCGATCTTATCCACTCCAGGCAGCATTTATTAGGTGTCTGCTATGTGCCAGCCACTGAGCTGGAGCTGGGTTTACCAAGCCCAAAGAGGCCATGCTTATGCCCTCGCAGGGTCCTTGCCCTAGGGGACAAGGGATTCTGAAAGGCTTCCTTTGGATTGTTGAGTCTGAGCTGGGGCTCAGGACACTAGGAACCCCAACACACTTCCCAGGAGTCTCTGGACTTTTCATTCATTGATCTTCTTTCACAGACAGATTCTGAGGCTTTTTGTTGCAAATCAATTAGCAGAGGCCTGAATAAAATGCCTGTCTTTGTGCACAGGCCTTAGGCTGTCCAGCCCACAGAGTACCCAGTGCCTTCTGGACATCCCAGAGGAGAAGAGAGGATGTGTCTGGCAGCATCAGGCCTGAGTCCAGCATGCCTACACCTTCCTCCCTCCCTTCCTTCCTTTTGCCCTCTTTCCCCTTCCTTTTCTCTCTGTCTCTGTCTCTTGTCTTTGTCTGTCTGTCTCTCTCTCTTTTCCTTTCTCCTCTCCTTTCCTTCCTTCCTTCCTTCCTTCCTTCTTTCTTTCTTTCTTTCTTTCTTTCTTTCTTTCTTTCTTTCTTTCTTTCTTTCTTTCTTCTTCTTCCTTCCTTCCTTCCTTCCTTCCTCCCTCGCTCCCTTCCTTTCTCTTTCTTTCTTTCTTTCTTTCTTTTTTCCTTTCTTTCCTTCCTTCCTTCTTCCCTCCCTCCCTTCCTTTCTTCCTTTCTCTTTCTTTCTTTCTTTCTCTCTCTCTTTCTTTCTTTCTCTCTCTTCCTTCCTTCCTTCCTTCCTTCCTTCTTTCTTTTTCTTTCTTTCTTTCTCTTTCTTTCTTTTTTTCTTCCTTCCTTTTTTCATTCTCCTTCCTCCTTTCTTCCCTCCCTTCCTTCCTCTCTCCCCGCTTTCTCCTCTTCCTTCCCATCTCCCTCTATCCCTTCCCCCCTCCCTTCCTCCTTTCATCTTTCCCTTCCCCCTCCTTCACTCTTCCTTCCTCCCTCCCCTTCTCCCTCCCTTCTTTCCTCCTTCCTCCTTTCCTTCCCTTACTCCCTCCCTTCCTCCTTCCCCCTCCTTCTCTTTCCTCTCTCTCTCTCTCTCTCTCTCTCTCTCTCTCTTTCTCTCTCTCTCTCTCTCTCCTCTCTCTCTCTCTCTCTCTCTCTCTTTCTCTTTCTCTCTCTCTCTCTCTCTCTCTCTCTCTCTCTCTCTCTCTCTCTCTCTCTCTCTCTCTCTCTCCCACTCTCTCTCTCTCTCCCACTGTATGTAGCCAGGGCTGGCTGGTCGTATGTCCTTTGCGGGGCCTGTTGCACAGTCCACCCCCTGGATGTCCCACTTCTTTGTTCTCTTCCCAGCTCTGCTGTTGGTAGCCCGGCTGCAGACTTGCTAGGAAGGAAGGTGGTCCACATTGCTTAGTATGGGCTGGGAGTGGGGGTGCTAGCTTATGTTTGCTGTTTGTCTTGCCTTGCCCTGCCCAGGCCTGCATGCCCTTTGGTCTGCACACAGGCTTCCTGGAAAACAATCTGCAGATGATGGTCCAGTCTGGAACCAAATGATTGACTGTAAACATGATGCAGGTCTGACCCCTGGGATGGGTGGGGGGTAGGGACTTCTTCCAGCACACAGTTCCTTTCTCTATTGCCAAACTCTGTGGTCTCTTTTCCTGAGAAATGAGTGTGTGGTGCCAGCATGCTTGTGTCCAGTAACTGGCCAGCTAGGGCCATGGCCTGTGCTGTGCTCAGGCCCACAGATTCCCTGTCTGCTTGGCCAGATAGAGCTGGAAGAGAGACACTCCCAATGATGCCCTCTGGGAAGTTCCTGCCCTGCATCAAGCCCTATTAAGTCATGCCTTGATCTGGGGCCTTCATCACTGACAGTTTCCTCATAGGCATCAAGCCTCCCATAGGTACTACCGCACTTCTGCTTTGGGTACTCTGCTTCCTGTTGTCTGCACCTTTCCTGATGGCTTGTTTTGAAAACGGGCAACTCCTTCTTGAATGGCAGTAGGCCAGGAGAGCAGATCCCAGGCTGTTGGATATCCCCTTGGAGAGCAATTGAAATGGGGCAGATGCTGCCTGATGAAGGGAAGATCTTTTCCCACGTGTGGCCATACATGCTTCCCAGGGGAGCACTCATTAGTTGTGATGAACGTTTGATCATCATTGCTCTGTTCATGCCCACCAGGACACCCAAAAGGCGGCTGTGGAGGGTCATGTGGGACTACCCTTGCTGACCAGAGCCCTTGGGGCTGCTCTTGGCTGACTCCTAAGTGGAGCAGGTTCGTCTTTAGTCAGCCTCTGTTGCCCTTTCTCCTTTGCTGCTGTAGACCCAGACTATGATGAAGCTGGGAAAGGGTCATGACCCTTTGTGAGTATGGCCTTTGGTTGGTCAGTTGTTGGCCAGCACAGCTGTGTCCTCTTGTGTCTGGCAGAGTCTGGATCACATCCCTTGGCTTCATGATGACCACAGAGCATTCTGGGCCCCTTCAGCCACCAGAGGAACAAGCCCCGGCTAGAGATGAGGAAGGGGCCTGTTGGCCAGCCCGCCCCCAGGAGCTGAGCTTGGTGGGAGGGCCTCTTCCAGCACTGACCTCCTATGGTCCATCTTTTCCTGCAGGAATTCTTCTTTCACTGCATGGCAGGCAGAGAAGGCCTGCTAGACACAACGATCAAAAGCAACCAATCAGGATACCTGCAGAGGTAAAGGACCAAGTCATGGAGGAGCTACATTTTGGGGAGATGCATATTTAGTGCTTTGAGACCCTGCTCAAATAGGTGCTCGCATGCCAACATTTCTGAGGGGAAGGTGTGCACACCCTCCCCGTGACACCATCAGCTGTGTGAGCATACCTGATTTTGCTCACTATGGTACACCTCAGTTTTCTCAGTTGTAGAATGGGCATGAGAGCACTGAGGCCTCTTGCTGCCAGATTTGTTGTTGGAAAAGCCCAAAGGGCTACATAGATACTGACCAGGAGCTCAAAGAATGAACAATGGGATCAGTTCTGTAAGTCTACATACAGCCAGGTAGAATAGCGGGCTCTGTCACCATACTGTTTGTTTAATTAGTCCCGTTAGGCTCAACCCTGTGGTCCCTGGGTTAGAGACATCATTTCCTCTGCCCCCCCCCAGCACTGGTTTCCCCACAGCCCTGCCCACTCTCCACTTTCAGACTGTTGTCTCAGGGTAGCTTCTTTTGAGGTGGAAGGCCTGGCCTGTACATCTGGCTACTATAGCTGCTGCTATTAGTTCTAGGGCTGTGTCCTCCACTTCCTGGAAGGCAATGGCCTGTGCTAGAGACCATGTATCTTATACTATTAGGCAGGACACTCTAGGATGAGGCTGGTTTGATTGTTTTGATTTTTTAATAAAAAATATTTTTAATCAATAAAACTTTTCCTTTCCTTCTCCCTGCCCTCCTTGTCTCCCCTAATTGAGAAAAAAAGCAAAAGTCTGGCTATTAAGTATGTATATTTGTCAGACAAAATCATCAACCCCAAAATATCTTTTTCTGTGCCCTCCCCACAGCCTGGTGACAAATTTGCTTTGACCTCTGGGATTGTGGGGGTTCATTGTGTCACTCAGAATCCCCAAGTTCTTCAAAATCGTTTCTGTTTATAATATTCTTTTATTCTATAAATTATTTATATTTAGACATCAACAAATTAAACATCCCCATATAATTCATGTTATGCATATTTTACAAATTCTAATTCTTCATCAATTCCAACATGTCCCCCCAGATTTTTCTGAAGTCCCCCGCCTCCGCCACTTAATAGAGGACTTTTCTTCACTTATTATTCAGTTGCTTGATTTTGAGCTTCTCTCTGGGCCTCAGCAGAGTAATGTGCTGTTATCCTCCTGATGCTCCTCAGGCTCCCTCAAGTGGCTCCAGCAGAGCCTATGCTCCTCACCGCCTCGTGCCCTTGACTGCTTCTGCTTTCCATCTGGGCCGAGCCTGAGCGTGCCTCTGTTTGCATGTGCATCATCAAACACCTGGAGAGGCTGGTGGTTCAGTATTACCTCACAGTGCGTGACAGCAATGGGAGCGTGGTCCAATTCCTGTACAGAGAAGATGGACTGGACATCCCCAAGATGCAGTTCCTGCAGCCCAAGCAGTTTCCTTTTCTCCTCAGTAACTACAAGGTAGGGTGGTTCTCAGTCCCTTGGGATGGGGCAGGGAGCCTTCCTGATGGGAAGAAGAAGGAGGCAGCTTCCCTCTTGCCACCTCCAGTGGGAACAACATCCCCTACAGCAATAAGGGTAAGGAACTGGCTGCTGGGTTTCCTGACACTCCTTGTAACCAGAGGCTTGTGGGGACAGTCTGAGGCCCAAGGCCTTTTCCCTTGGGTTGCTTCCTTGTGGGGGGCAGGAGTAGGACCCCACTCTGCCCTCTCTGTCTGAATTTCTGTTCATAAATTTGGGGGGGCAACTAGCAGAGCCCCAGGCCTTCCCAGGTGGCCTCAAGCACCTCAGCTACAAAATGGGGATAATTGCAGTACCCATAACCAGGATGTCATAACTAGCATAGGCCCGGCACAAGAATGCTTGTACCCTTACTTTGCCTTCCCTTTATCCATCCCCATCTTTGAGTCAAGAACAGTTTTTATCCTCATTTTGAGTGATATATAATAGTGACAGCTTAAATTTCCAAAGCATGGTCCTTCTTCAGGGCTTTCCCTAGTTATCCCCATGATGCTGAGTGCTTGTGATCATGTGGTGCCTAAGACATCCCCCCATCCCGAGGCTGCTCTGCCTGCTTCTGATTTGGGTACTGAATTCCCCTTTCAGGGGAAAAAGCAGGTCTTTTTCCCTTTCTCTCTGTCCCTGGCACTTAGCTCAGTGCTTGGTACATAGAAGATGCTTAATAAATGCTGCTCCATTTGAGTTGTGGATTGGCCCAGACGGGGTTCCCATTCAGCTTCCTTGACTATGAAAGTAACTTGTGGAAAGGCTGGTGGCTAACAGCAGGGCTGGGGCTGCTGACTCTCCAGTAGGAAAGGATGTACCCATGTGAGTGGCCGACTGCCCTGACTCCTCATCTGCCCCCTTTGGGTTTGGGCAGGGATTCTTGGATACATCTCACTGCCAGCAATGATTCCCCTCCTCTGTGGACAAGCCCACCCATCCAGTTTAGGCATTGGGTGGGGAGGGGCTGCCAGCATGTGATATTAAGGACACACTCAGCCAGTAGTTATTAGATACCACTTGTGTTCCAGGTTCTATTGGGCTGCTCAAGGAGACAGCAGGTGCCCATGAGTATTTACAAAATAATAGGAGGTAATAGGAGATGGAGGGGACCAGTCAGAAAAGGCTTCGTGAGAGAGCTTTCTGAAGCTGAGCTTTCTCAGAACTGGATGTGGAAAGAGAAAGCATCCCCAGGTACCACGAAGTGCTTTCTGCCCCGTGGCTACTGGCCAGAATGTGAGAACGGGACCTCAGAGGCCAACTAGTACAGTGGAACCTGAGATGTATCAGAGGTGAGATTTGGGACCTTGTTGATCTGACTCGGTGGCCTTCCCAGCTGCAGGTCTGGAATTCGATCTCAGGTCCTGGGTCCAGATTCAGTTCCCATTTGTTTCCTGATAGGAGGCAGAGGCCTATGAAACATCTGAGCAGGGGATGTCACTTGCTCCAAAGTGATCCAAAGGCTATCACATTTTGGTTTACTGGACTTGCTTTTCTGGGCAATATGGAAATCAAAGCATCTGGGTGACGTTTTATCCAAAATGGACCCCATGCAGGCCCATCAGCACTAGTCACACTGACATTCTGCATTTGATATTCATTCATTGCAAAGAAAAATTTCCAAACATGGCATAAGCTACCCAGGAAGATATTTGTGATTTGTATCTCTGTCTTTCTGTGTCTGTCTATGTCTGTCTCTCTGTCTCTCTCTGTCTCTCTGTCTCTCTCTCTCTGTCTCTCTGTCTCTCTCTCTCTCTCTCTCTCACACACACACACACACACACACACACACACACACCTGGATTCTTGTTATGCAGTGGATTTTTGTTCAGGTATAAGGCAAACTTGGCCTTGGAAACTCCCCCAAACTTTGACATTCTGGGATATTCATAGTAACCTAGAGGAAGCAATTTTTCCAGTGGAGAATCTGTGGTCCCCAGGGCTACTATAATCTGCTACTGTCATACAGGTAGTGAGGAAGTGTTGAGGCACCACATGGCCCCTGTCCCACCACCCGGCCTTTTTTTCCCATTGTAGAGAAGATAGAAATGAGTGGGCAGTCCTACTTTGGTGCTCTTAGGATAGTGACATTCAGACGAATCCTTGGATTCTCCAAACAGTGGTCCATGGGGGTTGCCATTTGCTGGCTTTATAACCTGTTTTCTATTCCATATGTAAAAAATGGGGAATGAGTTAAATGAGAAGAGCTGGAGAAGTGTGTAAAGAAAGCCCTCCCTTGCTCTGATGCCAGTTTAGATGTGTGGCATCCAGATAGCCACTTTGCATCTGTGTCAGAAATATTTGAAAGCCAGGTGGATGCTTATGCCCAGAAGTGGGCAGCTCAGACCAAGAGCAGCTCTGAACAATCAGAACTTTTTCTTGACAGGAAACAGTTTATGAGTGGATCAGGGGTGCTAGGGAGGAGGGAAGGAGAGAAATGTGAGGAGGGATGGGGAGAGTGTCTTTGTGAACAAAGATCCAAGTTTGGAGAACTCTCAGGAGACTGACCCAGAGACTAGGGACCCAGTAGAGAAGGCTGGGCGGGGGGCCACAGAACTGCTCTGCAGTTTTACACTCGAGACCAGTACTGGGATGTGGTCAGGAATGTATCTGGGCAGAGGCCTGCAGCTCCAACCCCGTGTCATCTCCCCTGGTACCTCTCTGGGCAGGGACCTCATAGGGACTTGATCACCCCATTCTTTCCTAGCCAAGTCTTCCTCCAGAAAAGGGCCAGTATTCAAGATGTGGAGAACTTGGAGAGGTCTGGAGGGAGACAATACAAGGAGCAAAGCATGGGTCTGAGATGGCTGAGGGCTCTTCCATTCTTCTGGATTTTCATCTCTTCTGAGAAGAGAGAAAATGAGGGTCAGGCTCTTCCCAGAGGAAAATTCTCTTTGGACCAATTCTCATTGGTGGGAGGAAGCACCCTCTGTCAGTGCAGTCCAGCGTCTTCTGCAGACATCTGACATCTCTGACATCTCATCTGTAGGATCCTGAGCAGGGGTGGTCAGAGGCAGGGCCTTCTCCTAGATGGTCCTGATTGGAAGGTTAGCTCCAGCCAGTGGGTGTGCCTCAAGAGGGATCTGGATCAGACTGAAGACATTTTTTGCTCCCTGCCAGGGGAGTGTGTCACTCATTAAACAGTACCCACTCAGCTGATTGTAACTGACAGTTACACTTGTACTGGGGTTGCCCTCCCCCTCCAGAGGCTTGGCCTGTTAGAACCATCAATGTTGGGGCCATGGGATCACAGATTTGGCTTGGGAGATATGAAGGGCAGGGGTTTTCAGAACACAGCTGCCAATATGAAGCCAACAGCATGCTCTCCCTGCTTCTCTCCTCTTTGGGAATCTTGCATCCACAGGCTGGGGGGTAGAGTGCCAACTGGAGGGATCCATGGCCTTTTCATCCAGCTTCTTCCTCTCCCCCAGAGGGCCAAGGAGCAGACAGTTCAGTCTATAGCTAGCTTTTTCTGGAAACAGGCAGAGATGGTTGGCTCCATGCGGAACCCATTAGTTGCTTCCGCAGTGGACCCTGGAGCCAGCTCTTTGCCAAGCAGAGAATTCCTTCAGGACTAAACTCCCCCAAGTGCCTGCAGTTCAGAAAGCATCGGCTCAGCTTTCATCTCTCAGTTGGACACAAGACTAATCTGATATAGGAAAAGATTTGGGTTACAAATGAGTTTTTGCTTTTTTTCTTAACTCTCTCAACACTACTAAAACTAGTTTAAGAGAGTGTTGTCTAGAAGACTTTCTTTCCTGTTTAAGACTGTAATTAAGATGACATGTATATTGAATGCTTCTCAGGTGCTGAGCCAGAGTAGTTGAAAGAGGACAGACGGGTTTTATCTTACTTTTCATGCCTTTAGCAAACCCTTTGTGGATGATGCATTAAACATGAGCTTAACCCCTGCCCAAGTTTTCCCATATTCTGAATGAGTTGGATCCAGTGGAGAGAAGTTAGAATGTAGCATTTTGGTTTCTGAGCCCTGATGATATGGCAGGTGCTCCAGGAATGGCAGACCCAATTGTACAAATATTCCAGGGAGATGGGCAAGATCGTCAAGGTTATTAAGTGCTTCCTGTCAGCTCAAAACTGAGCTAATTCCTGACCTGAAGGGTCTTCCATCCTTATGGAGGGGGGGGGAGACAACTTATAAGAGTTTATAAGCAGATAAAAATTCCAGGGTAATTTCCGCTGGGGTAGAACAGGAAAGGCCTCACTCAAGAGTGGGTAGGAAGGACTGGAGCTGACCATTGAAGGAAATTAGGGATTCTAAAAGCAAGGTCTTAGCACAGGCGTCTGGCGCCTTCAGTGGCTCAGTGTGTCAATAGAAATAGGAGGGATTGGGATTATTGAGACAGGGTCCATTTCATTTCCATGGTGCAGACTAGAGAAAAGCTCCACCTTTGGAAGTGGAGGGTGGTCCCAGCACCCCATGGAGGCTTTGGTATCTGTCCCCTGACTCCCAATGGCCCTTTTGCCTTAGATTGAAGATCTTGCTCCATCTGAAGTGGCAGCGGGCCCTGTGTGCCCTGGGGGAAGCAGTGGGCCTTCTGGCCTCCCAGAGCATCAGAGAACCTTCCACACAAATGACCCTGAACACTTTCCACTTTGCCGCCAGAGAATTCTGAAGAATTACTCTGGGAATTCTGAAGTAAGAAGTAGGTGGCACTTAGCAGAGAGAATGAGGGGAAGCTGGAGGGGCCTTGTGGCCTTGCCTGGTCTTTTGGAAGGGGCCTGGACACCCCGACTGTGGCACAAGGGAGGTAAACTTCTTTGGATTCTTAGGGGAAGGAGCCCAGGGGCAGAGTGGAGGTAATAATCCACCCCTCTGCCTCAGCTTGAGCCTTTACTTCTTTATCAGCTAAGCACAGCTAGTGTGCCTGTGCTTTGGGTTAGATAACTGTCACAGTTCAGCCATCCCCCTCCAGCAGCACATTCCAGAGGCAGCCAGAGTGACCCTGGCCCCCAGCACCCCTGAGCCTGCCTTACCAGAAGGAGGTGGGGCATCCCTGTTAAACCGAACACTGACATCAGCAGAAGCCAGTCCTCCTTCACACTTATAGACCTGGCATATTATTAATAGAATTTCATCTATGGGCATATGATGCAAGCTCCTCTCCATCACATATCAGGTACCTCCTCTAGGGTGACTGGTTTGGGGTCATGATAGGATGCTGAATGGAAACTTGAGGGAAGGTAGACTTCCTAGAGGTGAAAGTGAGAAAGAGCCAAGGGATCAGTGCCTTTGAACCTGCCACAGGCAGCCAGTAAATAGTACCTCCTTTTTATCTGCTGCATGTATTTGCCCTGAGGAAGCCTAGATTCTGTTGGGGAGACATATTTCCCCATAGAAGTCCTCATTCCAGTCCCTCCACTCAACTGCCAAGGTCATTTCCTGATTCAGTAACCTCGCTACCTGCTCAGTGAGTGAGTTTCAGTGGTTCCCTATTCCCCCTAAGATCACCTGTTGAAAGCCCTTCATGCCATCAACTTTTCTCTCTTTCTGGTCTTCTGACATTTTACTCCCAGTCTTTGAGCTCCAGGAATGATGGCCTGCTCGCACCTCTCATCTGGAGGCTCTGCCCCACTCTCCTCAGCTTCAAGAGTTTCCCTAGCTTTTTTCTAGCTTCGTTTCAGATCCGTCCTCTGCAGGCAGCCTTGCCTGTTTGCCTTCTACCTCCCTATTCTGCTGCTCCTTTCCTCTCAGGTCACCCTCCTTTGACTCTGTATGTGGGCAGCTTATTTGTATCAGTGTACTAGACTGACAGATTCCTTAATGCAGGACCTGTTTTTGCCTCTGTTAATTATATCTGAGCACCTAGTGGAATGCCCAAATAGTAATGAAACACTCATAGTTTCCATCTGTTCAATAGTCAATACAAGTTAATGAAACACTCATTAACTTGTATTGACTATTGAACAGATGGAAACTATGGGAACTCTTCAGCCTGGACTTCCATCTCCTACTCAATTGCCTAGAGAATGGCCTCTTTGGGTCACAGATACTAAGGATTGTTTCTATTCTATCCCTCTGGATAAGGAGGGTATGAAAAGATTTGCCTCTTCAGTGCCCCACATTAACTTAGCTGAGCCTTATAAAAGATATGAATGGACAGTTTTGCCACAGGGAATGAAAAACAGGCCCACGTTGGGCGCCAAAAGTGATGACCGCGTATTTAAAATCAGCCGGAGTCAGGAATTCAGGTTAGGGGAAAATCTTCAATCTTTATTCTTTGTGGAAGTAAAGAAGGATAGCGATCACAATGTGAGTAGCTGCAACAAGACGCCAGCCAGCAGTCTCTTCCACCTCTCCCTCTGCCCCTCTGCCTCTACCTACCAAAATTGTCATTTCCTATACAATACATCAGGACTTGTACAAAGAGTGGGCAGGGGCCATTCTTTCTCCAAGCATATATATTAATAGAGTATGGTCCAATTACTATTTAGCCTCACATACTTGGGACCTCAGTGCATCAATTTGAGCTTCAGCCCATTACAGACTATGTACAAAGTAAACTCAGGGTTCATTTTTTTTCCCATTTAAAATGATTTATTATGAACTTAATATTAAACACCAATACAACTACTTAAATATTCTTAACATCTGCTTACATTTTTTCAATTTATTTTTTCCCAATAATATTTTATTTTTCCAAATACATATAAAGGTAGTTTTCAACATTCATTTTTGTAAAACTTTGTGTTTCAAAATTTTCTCTCTCTCTCTCTTACTTTCTTTCCAAGACAGTAAGCAATCTGATATAGGTTAGCAACAACAAAAAGGTAAAAAAACACTATGCTTCAATCCACATTTAGTCTTCATAGTTCTCTCTTTGGATGTGATGGCCCTCTCCATCCCAAGTCTATTGGAGTTGCCTTGAATCACTTCTTTGTTGAAAAGAGCCAAATCCACCACAGTTGATTATTTTCTTGTTGTTGCTGTGTTCCATGTTTTTCTGCTCACTTCACTTAGCATCAGTGCATGTAAGGTTCTACAGGCCTCTCTAAAATCATCCTGCTGATCATTTTTATAGAACAATAATATTCCATAACATTCATATACCATAATTTATTCAGCAATTCACCAACTGATGGGCAACCACTCAGTTGCCAGTACCGTGCACCTACAAAGAGGGCTGCTATAAACATTTTTGCACATGTAGATCCTTTTCCCTTTTTTATGATCTCTTTGGAATACAGACCCAGTAGATGCACTGCTTGATCAAAGGGTATGCACAGTTTGATAGCCCTTTGGGCATAGTTCCAAATTGCTTTCCATAGTGCTTGGATCATTTCATAACTCCACCAACAATGTATTTGTGTCACAGTTTTCCCACATCCCCTTCAACCTCATCATTATCTTTTCCTGGCATCCTAGCCAATCTGAGAGATGTGTAGTAGCATCTCAGAATTGTCTTAATTTGCATTTCTCTCATCAACAGTGATTTAGAGCACTTTTTCATTATAAATGGTTTCAATTTCTTCATCTGAAAATTGTCTATTCATATCCTTTGACCATTTATCAATTGGAGAATGGCTTGAATTCTCATAAATTTCAGTTAATTCTCTATATATTTTAGAAATAAAGCTTTTATTAGAACTCTTGAATGTAAAAATTTTCCCCAGCTTATTGCTTCCCTTATAATCTTGTCTGCATTAATTCTATTCATACAAAAAGATTTTAACTTAATATAATCAAAATTATCCATTTTATATTTCATAATTTCCTCTATCTTTGGCCATAAATTCCTTTCTTCTCCACTGATCTGAGGGGTAGGCCATCTCTTATTATCTTAATTTGTTTATAGCATTACCCTTTATGTTTAAATCATGAACCCATTTTGACCTTTTCTTGGTATAGGGTAAGTGTTGGTCAGTGCCTAGTTTCTACCATACTGTTTCCAATTTTCCCTGCAACCTTAGTCATATAGTGAGTTCTTATTCCAGAAGCTGGAATCTTTGAGTTTATCAAACACTAGATTTCTATAGTCATTGACTACTGTGTTTTGTGAACCTAATTTATTCCATTGATCAATTACTCTATTTCTTAAATGGTTTTCATGACTGCTGCTTTACAATACACTTTTAGGTCTGGTACAGTTAAGCTGCCTTCCTTTCCATTTTTTTTTTCATGAATTCCCTTGAAACTCTTTACCTTTTCTTCTTCCAAATGAATTGTTATTATATTTTCCAGCTCTGTAAAATAATTTCTTGGCAGTTTGATTGGTATGGCACTGAATAAATAGATTAATTTAGGTAGAATTGTCATTTTTATCATATTAGCTTTGTCTGCCCATGAACACTTGATATTCTTCCAGTTGTTTTAGATCGAACTTTATTTGTGTGGAAAGTGTTTTGTAGTTGCATTGGTATAGTTCCTGACTTTGCCTTGGCAAACACCCAAATATTTTATAATATCTACAGTTATTTTAAAGGGAATTTCTCTTTGTATCTCTTGCTACTGGACTTTGTATAGATGTGGATTTATTTTGTATCCTGCAATTAAAGTTGTGAATTGTTTCTAGTAGTTTTTTAGTTGATTCTTTACAATTTTCTAAGTATACCATCATATCCTCTGCTAAAGAGTGATAAATTTATTTTCTCATTGCCCACTCTAATTCTTTTTTCTTCTATTATTGCCAAAGCTAACATTTCTAATGCAATATTGAATAGTAATGGTAATGGTGGGCAACCGTGTTTTACCCCTGAACTTATTGGGAATGGTTCTAGTTTATCCCCATTATATATGATGCTTGCTGATGGTTTTAGATATTTTAGAAGCCAGTCATTTAAAGAGAAATTCCACAACCTATTCCTTAGCAAGAGAGACTGAGACTGTTTTGTTTGTCAAAAAGACCTAGCTGGGGAGAAAGAACACAGGCTTCCTTGAGGGTGGGAGAATGTCTGATCAGCTATATGTTGGTAGTAAAGTTGAGTAAAGCTGATAACCTTTTTCTTGTCAGGCCTCAATGAGTACAGATTGGTAAGGTTTAGAGACCACAACTAGCAGTTGTTTATCTCAGATGCAGCCAAGGGTCTGCTGCGTGTGTGTGTGTGTGTGTGTGTGTGTGAGCGCGCGCGTGTGCCTCACTTGAACAGGAGGGCTGCTCTGGCTCAGCCTCTCACTTGACTTCCTGGAGATCAACTGTCTTTTCACAAGTCAACTTCCTTGTCCGTAACTCTGTTCAGCTCCTGACCTATAATCAAATTAGTATTGCTTCTGGAAAGGACATTCTGATATTTGTTATTTCGTGCCTCAGGACTTCACTTAACCTGGCTAAAACTTTCCAAGTTAAAAAGACCTCTTTGTTTTCATCTGTGTAGCACCAGCTAATAGAACATAGTAACTACTTAATGTTTCTTTTATTCATTCATTCTGTGCTAGAGAGTGGGGGTAGATGGTTAGAAAGGTGTTCACTTGGGAGGTTGGGGCTGGGGAGAGGGCAGGCCAAGAAGGAAGTTCAGATCATCTGGAAGCTTCCTATTTTAACTATTTATTCTTGCTAATCAGGCACTTTGCTCAGTTGTTTGAGGGGCAATTGAAGGATTGAAAGTATTGTCTATGCCTGGAGAAAAATTCTAGTCACCTTGCTCTAGTTGCCACCCTGCAGAAACACTCAACAAGCTTTTGTTAAGTGCCTGCTGTGTGCCAAGCACTGAACTAGTTCATAATTTTTCATCCTGTTATTCAGCTTCCTCCCTGCTTTCTTCCAATGTAATGCCAGACAGTATGTAAGGCACAAATTTATATTAAGAATAGAAACAAATATTTATCCATGGAAGGCAGAAGACAGAAGGGACGGGTATGGTGGCAATCTCTTTATATAAATGTGCATCCATCTTCTTAGTGCATCTCCTCTTAGAGAAATGTCATACAGGGGACCAGCCCCAGAGGGTATGACCTTGGTGTGCAAGAGGCTTGACTTATGTGTTTCCTTGTGATTATGTGTCAGGGACAAGATAGGGCACCCACAGGTTAAACCCATGTCTTTTGTGCTTTCTAATGGGAATGTTCCCTCCTCATTAGGGTGAGCTTTTTTCAGTTTTGCCTTTGTATCCCCAGTGTCTGACACAGCATCTGGAACTTTAGGAGATGCTGGGGTCAGGCAGGTCTAGAAATATGATTCCATCCACATGGGGAGTTGGTGATAGGGGAGACTATTCCCTCCTCTAATGCAGAGAAGCTACTCCTCTGTAACTGATCAGCTGAGAGTAATACTACACTTGCCTACAATCCCAGAGGAGGGCAGACTCCATAGATCTCCTGAGTCCTAGGTCAGGCTTCTAATTCCTAGGCCCCAAAGATGGAGCTGGGAGGGACTTTGGGTGATCTAGTCCTACCTCCCCTGCCTCCCTTCTCAAAGAGGAGGAGACTGAGGTCCATTGACTTACTTGTCTCCAGATATTCAAGGCTTCTCTCCATCCTGGGCAATCCCCTGCCTCGAGTCCCAACTAGACTGGCCTGTTGTGGGAGGGGCTTTCTTCTTGAGGCCAGACTTTTCACCAGAATTTTTTTCATTCCACATACCTGGATCCAAGGTTGCTTTTTTTGCCTTGTCGATGAATTTATATTTTACTCCGTATACCTAAACCACCAAGCATTTGCACAATCACCTGGAAAGCTAGATATTGTTTATCCACCTTCAGAGTGGATGAAATACAGGGCTTGGATGAACTTGACTTCCCAAAGTGAGTTTGAACTCTGGCTCTGTTGAGATCCATGAGTCACTTGGCCTCGCTGCCCATCAGCCTCTCATCTACAGTCACCTGAGCATTTTCTTCCAGCTCCAAATCCATGGTCTCCAGTGGAGCCTCCTGTTCTGGATTGCCCACATCCTGAGTGCTCCTTCCTTGTCTTTATACTCTTGGCCTCTACCCTCTGCTCTGTATGTCTGCTGCATTAAAACTTCTCCCTTAAAATCAACCACAAGCTCCTGATTACCAGATCCAGCAGTTGTTTCAGACCTCAACTATCTTGACCTCTGGACAGTGTTTGATAGTGACAGACAACATCTCTTCCCCTAGTTGGGCCTTTTCTCCCTTCTTGAAACTTTCTCTTTCCTTGACTTCTGCCAGACTATACTTTCCTGATCTTCCTGATCCATTCTGCTGTCTCCTTTGATACTTTCTTTTCTTCCTTTGCTTCATAAATGGGGGAGGGGAGCCCCCAGGTGTTCTGTCAGTTATTTTCTCTCCGCACTCTGTGACATCAGCTATCTCCTCTGTGCTAATGACTCCCAGAGCCATGACTCCAGGCCCACGTTTTCAGCCGCTTGTTTGACAGGTGTCTCCAGAACCAAATTCCCCCTTGCATGCTGCTCCTCTGTCCCCAAACTTAGCCATCTGCAGCTTTCCCTCTTTTCTTTCTCTTTACCACCTATGGGTCAGGCTCCCCCAGCCTCTCATTCATCCCTGCACAGGAGTTTCTAACCTGATTCTCCTCTCCTCATCCCTCCTAGGCATCATGGCCAGAGTTATTTCCTTGAGACACAGCTCAGTTCCTATCATTTGCCTGCTTGGGGACATTTCATGGTGCCCCAGGGAAGTTAACAAATTTCAGCAATTCAATTTTATAACAGGTATAAATAAGCCTCTTAAGTTTCTGTGTTATTCCTCTGTGGGGAAGGTGGCTCTCTCCCTCAGGGCCCAACCCATCACTTGCAGGTCTGGTCCTTGTTAGCTTTTTGACTGTGCACAAAGGTCTTAACTTTTGAATGCTCTGGTGAAATGTAGATGACAATATTTCAAATACTGACTCCACAGGCTTGATAAGGGTAAAGTGTTTTAGAAAAAGGACTCAGGGGTGAAGCCAAGATGCTGGAGAAGACACACTCGACTTTCTAAGCTCCTCTCATACCCTCACTACTAATTACTAAATTCATCCTCAAAAATAGCGCTTGACTGGTAAAATTCATGAAGATTGGAAGTACAACAACTTACCAGCCAATAATAATCTGGAAGATCACCAGAAAAGATTTGTCCTGAACAGCAGGAGCAAGGCAGTGCAAGCAGGGAGATAGGAGAGGCAAGCAGAGGTGGTTTCCCTGGCTGGAAAATTTCCAGAGGTTGGCTGTCTCTGCTTTAGTTGCAAAGCAGTAGACCAGCAGAGAAATTAAAGCCAAAGGTAGAGGGTACTCTAAAAAATGCCAGAACCTAACAGGATCTGGCTATACCCACCCAAAACTGGAAGTGAGTGACTCAGCATAGATCAGAACACAGTTGTGTAGCCACATTCTTCAACATGCGGCTTTCACTAGGGCAGTCACAAATCTGCAGGGTCAGGGGGGGTGCAGCCTGAGGCAGCCTCTAATCTGCATAGTGGGGGGCTCTGCCTGGGGCAATAGAACTTGCACAGTGCAACTGTGCTCCTCAGGGCAGAGACACTTCCAGTACCATGCAGGGCAGGGCAACTGCTAATACACAAAGTGGGCTTTTGCTTGGGGAAGTGACACTTTTGCTGCTCAGCCTCTAACCCCAGAGCAGTCGCTAATCTGCACAGCAGCCCGTGCTACCCAGGCCTGAGTCACTTCCGATGTGGGGATCTTTCCAGAGAACTTCCACAGCTCTGCCATTCTTTCTTATGATTTGTCTTTCCTATTTACCTTTTCATGCTTTTCCTGAGTTTGTATTTGAAAATTGATTTTTCTGTTCTTTTCACAAGGAATGTTTGAAACTTCTCCTTTTTACTAATTATTCACTTTTTCCACTGAAGAATTATATTTACTTGTGGTGTTCTTCTTCTTTTTCTATAATATGATGATTCTCTCTGGGAGCAGGTTTCTTGAGGAGGTTTTCTGGAGGCAGCCTTAGTTTCAATTCCAAGTAATAATCACCTCAAATACAGCCAGGGATTAAAGTACAGTCTTTTATTGTCTCTTCCAAGAAAAGCCCAGTTAGTTTTCTTAGAGGCCTATCTCCTTCCTTGGTTCCAAGAGTTCTTGCAGCTTGTCTGCCAGCTTCAGCCTCCAGCTCTCTCTGAATCTTGTTTCTACTCCTCCCAATCCTTCATTCTGCCCAACTGCAGTCTCTTGCTTGTCATTCTCCCAAACTGACTGACTGACTGACTGAAGCTCTAAGAACTTCTTATATATGATCTCTTAAAGGTTCACACCCAAAGGTTGACTTCTCCTTTGAGAGAGTGGGATTGTGAGTTTCTGACTTGTAAATCTCCCGAACTTGTGAACTCCAATGTGTGAGCTAATGTGTGAACTCTCAAAGGTGTGAGTTCTAATGTGTGAATTCTCCCAAAAGTGTAAATCCTAAGCACACAAGCATTGTTTCCATCAACTCTAATGAGTTAACACCTTGTTTCAAGTTCTGGCCCATAAAATTTAGTTTTATTGGTTAGGTGATTCTTGGTTGTAATCCTGGCCCTTTGGCCCTCCAGAATATCATATTCTAAACCCTCTGATCCTTTAATGTAGAAACTTCTAAATCTTGTGTTTTCCTAATTATGGCTACATAATATTTGAAGTGTTACTTTCTGGTTGCTTGCAATACTTTCTCCGTGAATGGGGAGCTCTGGAATTTGGTATAATATCCAGGGGAGTTTTCATTTGGGGATCTTTTTCAGGAGGTTATTAATGGATTCTTTCATTTTCTATTTTACTCTCTGGTTCTAGACTGTCAGGTAAGTTTTTCTTAATAATTTCTTAAAAGAAGATGTTGGGCATTCTGGAGAGCAATTTGGAACTATGTTCAAAAAGTTATCAAACTGTGCATACCCTTTGATCCAGCAGTGTTTCATCCCAAAAAGATCTTAAAGAAGGGAAAGGGACCTGTATATACAAAAATATTCGTGGCAGCCCATTTTGTAGTGCCAAGACACTGGAAATTAAATGGATGCCCATCAATTGGAGAATGGCTGAATAAATTATGGTATATGAATGTTATAGAATATTATTGTACTGTAAGAAACGACCAGCAGGATGATTTCAGACAGGCCTGGAGAGACTTACATGAATTGATGCTAAGTGAAATGAGCAGAACCAGGAGATCATTATACACAGCAACAACAAGATTATATGATGATCAATTCTGATGGATATGGCTCTCTTCAACAATGAGATGAATAAAACCAGTTCCAGTTGTTCAGTGATGAAAAGAACCATCTACACTCAGAAAGAGGGCTGTAGGAATTGTAAATGTGGTTCACAACATAGCATTTTCACTCTTTTCATTGTTGTTTGCATGCATTTTATTCTGCTGCTGCTTCTTTTTTTTTTTTTACTGGTTTGATTTGATTTTTCTTGTGCAGCACAATAATTGTATAAATATGCATGCATATATTGGATTTAACATATATTTTTTACCATGTTTAACATATAGTGAACTGCGATGTTCTTCTCTAAAATATATTGTTCTCTGGGAGCAGGTTTCTTGGGAGCTTCTGGAGGCAGCCTTAGTTTCAGTTCAGAGTAATAATCACTTCAAATGCAGCCAGGAGTTAAAGTCCAGATCCTTTATTGTTTCCTTCAAAATAGCCCGGTTAGCTTTCTTAGAGGCCTATCTCTTTCCTTGGTTCCAAGAGCTCTTCCCACTAGGCCTTTGCCTCTGCCTCTGCCAGCTTCAACCTCTCGCTCCCAATGTCTCCAGCCAGCACAAAGGTGGAATATGGAATGAATCTGACTCTGCCTCCAAGAATAGGCTTGTGAGTTAGTGGGCTTGTCCTTCCTGACTTGTGACTCTCCTGGACTCCTCTATGATTTGTGAATCTCCTGGACTCTTCTCTGACTTGTGAATCTTGTAGAACTCCAATGAGTACTAAATACATTAGTGAGCTAGAGAACTGTTAAGTACCATGCTAAATTAGATAACTGACTTAGCATTTTGTAAGAATTCTAACAATTCTAACATGGGACTACTTGTCATGCAGGGGAGGGCATGGGGGAAAGGAGGAAAATTGTAACACATGGTTTTGCAAAGGCTAATGTTAAAGAATTGGCCATGCATATGTTTTGAAAAATAAAAAGCTTTAATAAATAAATAAATATGTATATATGTATATGAATATATATTATATATATATATATATATATATATATATATATATATATATATATAGAGAGAGAGAGAGAGAGAGAGAAGAGAGAGAGAGAGAGAGAGAGAGAGAGAGAGAGCCCAGATTAACAGAAGAGGAAATAAATTGCTTAAGAAGTCCCATTTTAGAAAATTAAATTGAACAAGCTATTAATCTCCTCCCTGAGAAAAATCTCCAGGATCAGATGGAATTACATGTGAATTCTACAAAATATTTAAAGAACAATGAATTCCAGTATTATGCAAACTCTTTGGAAAAATAGAGAAAGAAAGAATCCTTCCAAATTCCTTTTATGATACAGATATGGTGCTGATACCAAAACCAGGTAGGGTCAAAACAGAGAAAGAAAATTATAAGCCAAGCTCCCTAATGAATATTGATACAAAAATATTAAATAAAATATTAGCTAAAAGATTATAGCAAGTCATCTGCAGGATAATACACCATGACCAATTCAAATTTATACCAGGAATGTAGGGCTGTTTCAATATTAGGAAAACTATTACCATAATTTTGTACATCAATAACCAAGCTAGCAAAACCCATATGATTATCTATCAATAGATGTAGAAAAAGCATTTGGCAAAATCCAAAACCGATTCCTCTAACTTTTTCTTAAAATGATCAGTAGCATCTATTTAAAACCATCAGCAAGAGACACCACTACACACCTCTGAGATTGGCTAAGATGACAGGAAAAGATAATTATGAATGTTGGAGGGGATGTGGGAAAACTGGTACACTAATACATTGTTGGTGGAATTGTGAACATATCCAACCATTCTGGAGAGCAATTTGTAACTATGCTCAAAAAGTTATCAAACCGTGCATACCCTTTGATCCAGCAGTGTTTCTTCTGGGCTTATATCCCAAACAGATCTTAAAGGAGGGACCAACATGTGCAAAAATGTTTGTGGTAGCCCTTGTCATAGTGGCAAGAAACTGGAAACTGAGTGGATGCCCATCCGTTGTAGAATGGCTGAATAATTTATGGTATGTGAATGTTATGGACTATTATTGTTTTATAAGAAATAATCATGGCAACAGCAAGATTATATGATGATCAATTCTGATGGATGTGGCTCTCTTCAATGAGATGATTCAGGCCAGTTCCAATAGTCTTCATTGTGAAGAGAGTCATCTGCACCTAGAGAAAAGACTGTGAAAGTGAGTGTAGATCACAACATAGTATTTTCACTCTTTTTGTTGTTTGCTTGCATTTTGTTTTCTTTCTCTTTTTTTTCCTTTTTGATATGATTTTTCTTGTGCAGCATATTTGTGGAAAAATGTATAGAAGAATGGCACATGTTTCACATATATTGGATCACTTGCCATCTAGGGGAGGGAGTGGGGAAAAGATACAGAAAAATTTGGAACACAAGATTTTGCAAGGGTGAGTGTTGAAAATTATCCATGTGTATGTTGTGGAAATAGTTTTAATTAAAAAGTAAAATGAAATTAAACCTCTTGAACAAAAGTAAGAAAGTGACCCATGATTTTTATTACGGAAATATATATATTATATATATATATATATATATATATATATATACATACATATATTAGGAGATAGCTAAATATTTCCTAGCTATGACATTCTGCCTTCTAAGAACTCTGACAGCTCTGGTGTTCTATGTTCTAAGTCCCCTTCTATCTATGACACTCTGTGTTCTTCCCACCCAGCTCTGTCATTCTGTGTTCTACAAACTCTCCCAGCTCTCTTATTCTGTGTTCTAATAATTCTCTCTGGTGTAACATTTTGTGTTCTAAGGACCATTTGAGTTATAACATTCTGTGTTCTATGAATTCTCCCGGTATATCATAATGTGTTCTAAGAACACGCCTCACTTTGTCATTCTATCTTCTAAAAACCCTCCCAGCCATAACATTCTGTGCTCTAAGAACTCCCACATTATGTCTTTTTTCCTATTAAATTTACTTATTTTTAATATACATTGCTTTTTTTTTTTTTGCTGAGGCAATTGAGGTTAAGTGACTTGGCCAGGGTGAAACAGCAAGGAAGTGTTAAGTGTGTGAGGTCAAATTTGAACTCAGGTCCTCCTGACTTCAGGGCTGGTGTTCTATACACTGTACCACCTAGCTGTCCACACATTGCTTTTTGAATGATGTTGGGAGAGAAAAATCAGATCAATAAGGGAAAATTATGGGAGAGATTTTTAAAAACAGAAAAAAGAAGTGAACATAGCATGTTTCAATCTACAAGAACTCTCCAAGCTATAACATTCTGTGTTCTAAACTCCCTGTACTAAACTCCGTACCAGTTATGACATTTTGTGTTCCAAGAACACTCCCATTTCTGATACGCTGTGTTCTGAGGATGTACCCAAACATAACATTCTTAATTCTAAGAATTCTAGCACTGTCATACTTTGTTTTTATTTTATTTGAATAAACAAAGTAAGAAATAATAATAATAATTTTAAAAAAGGAATACAAAACAAAAGAGAACTTTGTCCAGTGCTCAGCAGAGTATCAGGAAGGATTCAAAATATATAACAATAAATTACCAGATCTAAAAAGTATACATATTAGTAGAAGAAATTATATTCATTAATGTCCATTTTTTTCTCTACTGCCTTGTAAATTGTTCCTTGGTTCTCTGATGAACACTTTATTTATTTTACTATATTTTCCTCCTTCCATTCCCCCCACCAATCCCAAGAAAGCTACAGTGAAGAGAAACATATTTATGTATACACATGGAAATATATACTTATATACACATATACACGCACACACTCCTCTCCCCCCACATAACACCCACATCTTTGCTATCCTTATTGATTCTTTAATTAAATTTTGCTCCATAAGTTGTCTTGCTATTACTTAATCTTGTGACTTTTTGGTCACAAATTTCTGGCAGTTTCATTATTCTTATATTTTCTCTTCTTGATCTTTTCTTCAGATCTGTCATTTTTCTTATGTTTCACATTCTGTTCTATTTTCTCATTCTTTATAACCTGTTTTGTTATTTCTTGATCTGCTATAGCTTTACTGGCTTCCCCTTGCCCGATTCTAATTTTCAAAGCATTATTTTCATCTTTGAAACTTTGTACCTCCTTTTCTAGTTGGTTAACTTTTTTTTTCATAATTTTCTTGTTTTTCATGGATGGTCTTCATTTTTCTTTTTTAGTTTTGTCTCAATGTCTCTCATTTGATTTTTAAATTCTTCTATAAACTCTCTTTGGTCAGAGAACCATTTCACATTGTTCTTTGGGGTAGAAGCTTTTTTTTTTTTTTTTTTTGACTAATGTGTCCTCCACTGAAGAGAAACCCTGGTCTTCCCTGTTCCCATAATATGTTTCAAAGATTGGGTTCTTCTTTGCTGAATCATTTTTTTAATCAAAGGAGATGGCATTTCAAGTTTCCCTTTAGCTCTCTCCTCTGATCAGGAACCCCAAACTAAGAGCTCCACCCTACTGCAAGTTCCCATAGCCAGCAGTGTCCCTGCCCCACCGCCCCCATTCACTAAGTGCTAGTTCCTTCTCACCCAGGATTGCATTTTAGCAGCATAGCTGGGCCTAGCATTCCTAATTACTAGAAGTTCACTCAGTCTTCCCAGACTCAAACTCCCACTCAACAGTCCCAGAGGTGATAGTCTCTGCGGTTCCTGCTGAAGCTCCAGCTACAACCAACTTGCCCCAGGGTTCCCCACTAGGTGTTTCTTTGTAGGTAGCCTGGAGGTGTTTGCATTTCAAACAGGTTAATCCTTAGCCGAGAGACTTTCTCAGATTTTCTTCTGTTAAATCAGGAGGATCCCTGTTCTGCCCCAAGACTTCGTGATTTTTCATCCCTCTATGTTCACACTAAGGTATAAATTTGTTCAGTTTGGGGGGAAATCAGGACACATTGAAATTTATCAAACTACTGCGCAATCTTCCCAGAATCTTCTCCTTCCCTAACTCCACACACCCATCACATTGTGTTCTAATAACCATTTCAGGTATGACCTTCTGTACTCCAAGAATGCTTCCATCTCTGACATACTGTGTTCTAAGGATGTTCCAACATTCTGTCTTCTAAGCCCCTTACCAGCTATGATATTCTACCTTCTAAGAACTCTCTCAGCTTTGATGTTCTGTGTTCTAAGAACTCTCCCAGGTCAGAGGATATTTGTTCAAAATAAGCCCAATCCATTCCATGACAATTTATCTTCTCAGAACCCTCCCATCTCTGCCATTCTGTGTTATAAGAACTCTCCCAACTCTGACATTCTTTGTTCTATATCCCTTCCCAACTGTGAGGTATTATGTTCTAAGGCCAGACCCAGATCTGACACTCTGTGTTCTAAGGCCCAACAGACTTGGAAAATAGATCTAGGAGAAACAATCTGAGAATTATTGGGCTCCCTGAAAAATATGATGAAAAAAAGAGCCTGGACACTATATTCCAGGAAATTATCAAAGAGAACTGCCCAGAAGCTATAGAAACAGAGGGTAAAATAGATATTGAAAGAATTCATTGATCACCTACTGAAAGGGACCCTAAAATCAAAACACCAAGAAATATAGTGGCCAAATTCCAGAACTATCAGACGAAGGAAAAAAATACTGCAAGCTGCTAGAAAAAACCAAATCAAATATAGAGGAGCCACAATAAGGATTACCAGGATCTAGCAGTGTCCACATTAAAGGATCGAAGGGCCTGGAATATGATATTCCAAAAGGCTAAGGAACTCGGTATGCGGCCAAAAATAACTTAGCCAGCCAAAATGAGCATCTTTTTCCAGGGAAGAAGATGGACATTCAATGAAATAAGTGAATTTCATCTATTTTTGAAGAAAAAAATAGAATTAAACAAAAAGTTTGATCTACAAATATAGAATTCAAGAGAAACCCAAAAAGGTAAAAAGAAAGCCTGGGAACTATATTTCTGCTATAAAGATATATAAAGAACACATGTATACTTTGTTCTAGAAACTAGAAGTGGAAAGGAAATTGTACCCAGAAAAGGGTAAAGTGGGGGTATTACATCTCACAAAGAGACAAAGGAAACCTATTCTATCTGAGAGAAAGAATAGAGGGGGGTGAACATAGTGTGTATCTTACTGCCATCAGAATTGGCTTAAAGAGAAAAATATTAGACATATTCAATTTATGGTGAAATTTCTTCCACCTCATTGAAAAGTGGGAGGGGAAAAGTGAAAAGGGAAGGAGTAAGCTAAGCAGAAGGGAATACAGAAATTGTAAGGAAAAGGGGTAAGATAGGGGGAGGAACCTTAAGGTGGGAGGAGGGATGCTAAAGAGTAAGGGCTGTGAGAAGCAAGTGGTGCTCAAAAGTTTAATACTGCAGAGGGGGATAAGGGGGAAGGAAAGGAGAAAAGCATAAGTAGGGGTTAACAAGATGGCAAGTAAGGCAGAATTGGTAATTTTAACCATAAATGGTAAACTCCCCCATAAAGAGGAAGCAGTTAGCAGAATGGATTAAAAGTCAGAATCCTTAAATATGTTGTTTACAGGAAACACACCTGAAGCAGGGAGATACATACAGAGTAAAGGTAAAAGGAATCTACTATGCTTCAGCTGAAGTAAAAAAAAAAAAAAAAGCAGGGGTACCCATTCTCATCTCAGATCAAGCAAAAGCAAAAATTGATCTAATTAAAAGACATAAGGAAAGGCACTATACCTCACTAAAGGGTAGCATAGATAATGAAGCAATATCAATATGAAACATATATGCAGCAAGTGGTGTAGCATTTAAATTCTTAAAAGAGAAATTAAGAGAGCTGCAAGAAGAAATAGACAGCACAACTATAATAGTGGGAGATCTCAACCTTGTATTCTCAGAATTAGATAAATCAAACCACAAAATAAATAAGAAAGAAGTTAAAGAGGTAAATAGAATATTAGAAAAGTTAGGTATGATGGATCTTTGGAGAAAACTGAATGTTGACAGAAAGGAGTACACGGTCTTACAAAACCTGACCATATATTAGGACATAAAAACCTCAAACTCAAATGCAGTAAGGCAGAAATAGTAAATGCATCCTTTTCAGACCACAATGCAATGAAAATTACATTCAATAAAAAGCCAGGGGAAAATAGACTAAAAAAATAATTGAAAACTCAGTAATCTCATACTAAAGAATGATGGGGTGAAACAGCAAATCCTAAACATAATTAATAAGTTCACCCAAGAAAATAACAATAATGAGACATCATACCAAAATGTGTGGGATGCAGCCAAAGTGGTAATAAGGGGAAATTTTATATCTCTAGAGGCCTATTTGTATAAAATAGAGAAAGAGAAGGTCAATGAATTGGGCTTGCAACTAAAAATGCTAGAAAAGGAACAAATTAAAAACCCCCAGTCAAACACTAAACTTGAAATTCTAAAAATAAAAGGAGAGAGCAATAAAATTGAAAGTAAAAAAACTTAATTGAATTAATTAATAAAACTAAGAGTTGGTTCTATGGAAAAAAACAACAAAATAGATAAACCTTTAGTAAATCTGATTTAAAAAAGGAAAGGGGAAAATCAAATTATTTGTCTTAAAAATGAAAAGGGAGAACTCGCCACTAATGAAGAGGAAATTAGAGCAATAATTAGGAGTTACTTTGCCCAACTTTATGCCAACACATTTGATAACTTAAATGAAATGAAAGAATATCTTCAAAAACATAGCTTGCCCAGATTAACAGAGGAAGAAGTAAATAGTCTAAACAGTCTCATTTTAGAAAAAAAAAAATAGAACAAGCTATTAACCAACTCCCTAAGAAAAAAATCCCCAGAACCAGATGAATTTACATGTGAATTCTTTCAAACATTTAAAGAACAATTAACCCCAATGCTATATAAACTATTTGAAAAACTGGGGATTGAAGGAGTCCTACCAAATTCCTTTTATGACACAGACATGGTATTGATACCTAAACCAAGTAGGTTGAAAATAGAGAAAGAAAATTATAGGCCAATCTCCCTAATGAATATTGATGCTAAAATCTTAAATAAAATATTAGCAAAAAGATTACAGAAAATCATCCCCAGGATAATACACTATGACCAAGTAGGATTTATACCAGGAATGCAGGGCTAGTTCAATATTAAGAAAACTATTAGCATAATTGACTATATCAATAACCAAATTAACCAAAACCATATGATCATCTCAATAGATGCAGAAAAGGCATTTGATAAAATCCAACATCCATTCCTAATAAAAACACTTGAGAGCATAGGAATAAATGGACTTTTCCTTAACATAGGAATATATATATTTAAAACCATTAGTAAGCATCATTGCCCAGTATCACCATGATTATTCAATATTGTATTAGAAATGCTAGCCTTGACAATAATAGCCGAGAAAGAGATGAAAGGAATTAGAGTAGGTAATGAAGAAACCAAACAATCACTCTTTGCAGATGATATGATAGCATTCTTAGAGAACCCCAGAGAGTCTACTAAAAAGCTATTAAGGACTTCCGGGGGCGGAGCCAAGATGGCAGAGAAGGCACACACGACTCTCTAAGCTCCTCTCATTCCCCTCATAACCAACTATTTAATCCAGCCTCAAAAATAGCTCTTCACTGCTTAAATTCATGAAGATTAGAAGCACTACAACTTACCAGCCGAAGTCAATCTGGAAGATCGTGAGGAAAGGTTTGTCCTGAGAGCCAGGAACAGACTAGCACAGGCAGCGAGAGGCTAGCATCCTGAGCAGACCAGGGGCGGGGGGTGATCTCTGTGGCTAGAGAAGTTACAGGGACCACTCTGCTATAGGCTAAGTGCTCTGCCTTGATTACAAGGCAGTAAACTGGCAGAGAAATTAAAGCCTAAAACAGAGGGTCCTCTAAAAAACACCAGAACCTAAGGAGATCTGGCTGTAACTCCTCAAACCCGGAAGTGACTCAGGCAGACTTTACTGCAGCTCTGCGGCCACATCCGGCAGTTCGAGGCTTTTGCGGGGGCAGTTACTAATCTGCATGGCAGGGGGGCACAGCCTGAGCAGCCTCTAATCTGCACAGAGTGGGGCTCAGCCTGGGGCAATAGAACTTCCCCAGCAGACTGTGCTTCCCGGGCAGATACTTCCGGTCCCTGCAAATCCATTCACTGCTCAACTGCTAACACCCACAGCCCCAGGGCAGGCTTTGGCTTGGGGTAGTGAAACTCTCACTGTTCAGCGACTAGCCACAGGGCAGTCGTTATCTTTGCAGGGCACTTTCCCAGCTCAGCCCTGCAGGCCTGAGTTACTCTCAGGTGGGGAACTCTTTCCTAGAGCACTCCAGTACCTCCCTGCTTTTCGTAGCCTGCTGGCAGGATAGCTCCCCATCCATATACCTTTCACTGCTCTGCAGAGGAAGCTGGTAACCTCCTGGCTCTGAAGGCAGACACTACAGGCTTTAACAAAATGAGTAAAAAAATCAAAAGAACGATTTATAGTTTCTATAAAGAAAGAGAACAGCTTTTCAACCCTGAAGAGACTAATAGCAGACAGTCTCCAGACAATTATTGGTCTCCAGTACAAAAGGCTCTCCTAGAAGAGACTATTCAAAACCTTAAAAGAGAGCTAGAAGAGAAATGGGGGAAGGAAAGAGAAGCTATGCAAGAGAGCAACAACTTCCTAAAATGTGAATTGGAAAAGATAAAAAAAACTCCCAAGAAGTGCAGAGAAACAGAATTTACGAATTGGAAAAAGAAAATAACTCACTAAAAAAAAATAGTGAAATGGAAAAAAATTCCATAGAGCAAAAGAACTCAATTGGGCATATGCAAAAAGAAGTAAAAAAAGCTAATGAAGAAAATAACTTACTAAAAATCAGAACTGAACAAATAGAAATGACTGATTCATTGAGACATCAAGAATCAGTCAAGCAAAACCAAAAACATGAAAGATTGGGAAAAAAATGTCAAATATTTACTTCGTAAAACAACAGACCTGGAAAACAGATCTAGGAGAGATAACCTGAGGATCATTGAACTACCTGAAAATTATGATGAAAAAAAAGAGCCTAGATACTATTTTACAGGAAATCATCAAAGAGAACTGCCCAGAAGTAATAGAACCAGAAGGGAAAATAGGCGTTGAAAGAATTCATCGAACACCTTCTGAAAAAGACTCTAAAATAAAGACTCCGAGGAATATTGTGGCCAAACTTCAGAATTCTCAGACTAAAGAAAAAATTTTACAAGCAGCCAGGAAAAAACAGTTCAAATACCAAGATACCACAATAAGGGTCACGCAAGATGTGGCTGCCTCAACATTAAAGGATCGAAGGGCCTGGAATCAGATATTCCGAAAGGCAAAAGAGCTTGGAATGCAGCCAAGAATAAACTACCCAGCTAAGCTGAGTATTTTTTTTCCATGGCAGAAGATGGACATTTAATGAAATAGAGGAATTCCATCTGTTTCTAAGGGAAAAACCAGACTTAATCAAAAAATTTGATCTCCAACAACAGGACTCAAGAGAAGTAGAAAAAGGTAAAAGGAACTCTTGAAAACTGTATTTCTGTTGTGGATGTACATAAAAACCATATGTATAATTTGATTTTACCGATATAACATAAAAAAAGGGAAGTAGAAATGGAAAGGGGATAGTGTCAGAAAAAGGGAAGAGGGGGGATAAAAAGAGGGAAACTACATGCCACGATGAGGGAAAGGAAACCTAAAATATATGAGGGGACTTAGAGAGGGGGAGGAATATTGTGTGAATCCTACTCTCATCAGAGTTGGCTCGAAGAGGAAATAATTGACATATTTGTTTTACAGAGATTCTTTTCTCACTTCATTAAAAAGTGGGAGAGGAAAAGGGAGAAAGAAAAAGAGTAATAAGGGAAGGGTACAAGAAAGGGGAAGGGATTCAAAGGGAGGAGGGAAGAATACTAAAGAGGGAGAGCTGCATGACGTAAGTGGGACCAATAAGTTTAATACTAGGGAAGAAGGGAAGGAGGGCAAGAAAAAGAAAAGCATAATCTGGGGATACTAGGATGGCAGGAAATACCGAATTAGTAATTTAAACCATAAATGTGAATGGGATGAACTCTCCCATAAAGAGGAGGCAGATAACAGATTGGATCAAAAGTCAGAACCCTACAATCTGTTGTTTACAGGAAACACATTTAAAACAGGGAGATACATACAGAGTAAAGGTAAAAGGCTGGAGCAGAATCTATTATGCTTCAGGTGAAGTCAAAAAAGCAGGGGTAGCCATCCTTTTCTCAGATCAAGCAAAAGCAAAGATTGATCTAATTAAAAGAGATAAGGAAGAAAACTATATCGTGCTAAAGGGTACTATAGACAATGAAGCAATATCAGTATTAAACATATATGCACCAAGTGGTATAGCATCTAACTTCCTTAAAGAGAAGCTAAGAGAGTTGCGAGAAGAAATAGACAGCAAAACTATAATAGTGGGAGATCTCAACCTTGCACTCTCAGATTTAGATAAATCAAATCACAAAACAAATTAGGAAGAAATTAAAGAGGTAAATAGAATATTAGAAAAATTAGGTATGATAGATCTCTGGAGAAAACTGAATGGTGAGAGAAAGGAGTATACTTTCTTCTCAGCAGTTCATGGAACCTACACAAAAATTGACCATATATTAGGACACAAAGACCTCAAAATTAAATGCAGGAAGGCAGAAATAGTAAATGCTTTCTTTTCAGATCACAATGCAATAAAAACTACGTTCAACAAAAAGTTAGGTGTAAATAGACCAAAAAGTAATTGGAAACTAAATAATCTCATCTTAAAGAATGATTGGGTGAAACAGCAAATTATAGACAC
Organism: Antechinus flavipes; assembly: GCF_016432865.1. Lineage (NCBI taxonomy): Eukaryota > Metazoa > Chordata > Mammalia > Dasyuromorphia > Dasyuridae > Antechinus > Antechinus flavipes. The sequence goes on from NC_067404.1 coordinate 12,126,309, forward strand.
AATTAATAATTTCACTCAAGATAATGACAACAGTGAGACATCATACCAAAATTTATGGGATGCAGCCAAAGTGGTAATAAGGGGAAATTTTATATCCTTAGAGGCTTACTTGAATAAAATAGAAAAAGAGAAGATCAATGACTTGTGCCTGCGACTTAAAAAGCTAGAAAAAGACCAAATTAAAAACCCCCAATCAATTACTAAACTTGAAATTCTAAAATTAAAAGGAGAAATTAATAATATAGAAAATAAAAAAAACTATTGAACTAATAAATAAAACTAAGAGTTGGTTTTATGAAAAAACCAATAGAATTGATAAACCTTTGGTAAATCTGATTAGAAAAAAGAGAGAGGGACATCAAATTAGTAGTCTTAAAAATGAAAAGGGAGAACTTTCCCCTGATGAAGAGGAAATAAAAGAATAATAAGGGGTTACTTTGCCCAACTTTATGCCAATAAATTTGATAACCTAAGCAAAATGGATGATTACCTCCAAAAATATAGGCTTCCGAGATTATCAGAGGAGGAAGTAAATTACTTAAGTAGTCCCATTTCAGAAAAAGAAATAGAACAAGCTATTAATCAACTTCCTAAAAAAAATTCCCAGGACCAGATGGATTTACATGTGAATTCTACCAAACATTCAAAGAACAATTAGCCTCAATGCTTTATAAACTATTTGAAAAAATAGGGAATGAAGGAGTCCTACCAAATTCCTTTTATGACACAGACATGGTACTGATACCTAAACCAGGTAGGTTGAAAACAGAGAAAGAAAATTCTAGACCAATCTCCCTAATGAATATTGATGCTAAAATCTTAAATAAGATATTAGCAAAAAGACTCCAGAAAATCATCCCCAGGATAATACAGCACGATCAAAAAGGGTTTATACCAGGAATGCAGGGCTGGTTCAATATTAGGATTCAATATCAGTATAATTGGCCATATTAATAATCAAATTAACAAAAACCATATGATCATCTCAATAGATGCAAAAAAAGCATTTGATAAAATCCAACATCCATTCCTATTAAAAACTCTTGAGAGTATAGGAATAAATGGACTTTTCCTTAAAATAATCAGTAGCATCTATTTAAAACCAGCAGTAAGCATCATATGCAACGGGGACAAACTGCAACCATTCCCAGTAAGATCAGGAGTGAAACAAGGTTGCCCACTATCACCATTACTATTTAATATTGTATTAGAAATGCTAGCTTTGGCAATAAGAGTTGAGAAAGAGATTAAAGAAATAAGAATAGGCAATGAGGAAACCAAATTATCACCCTTTGCTGATGATATAATAGTATACTTAGAGAACCCCAGAGACTCTACTAAAAAGTTATTAGAAACAATCCACACCTTCAGCAAAGTTGCAGGGTATAAAATAAATCCACATAAGTCATCAGCATTCTTATATATCACTAACAAAACCCAACAGCTAGAGTTACAAAAAGAAATTCCATTTAAAGTAACTACTGATTGTATAAAATATTTAGCAATCTATCTGCCAAGGGAAAACTAGAAACTTTATGAGCAAAATTACAAAACACTTTCCACACAAATTTAGTCTGATCTAACTAACTGGAAAAATATTAAATGTTCTTGGATTGGGTGAGCAAATATAATAAAGATGACAATACTACCTAAACTAATCTATTTATTTAGCACTATACCAATCAGACTTCCAAAAAACTACTTTGATGAACTAGAAAAAATAACAACAAAGTTCATATGGAAAAACAAAAGGTCAAGAATTTCAAGGGAATTAATGAAAAAAAAAATCAAAGGAAGGTGGCCTAGCTGTACCTGATCTAAAATTATATTATGAAGCAGCAGTTACTAAAACCATCTGGTATTGGCTAAGAAATAGACTAGTTGATCAATGGAATAGGTTAGGTCCAAAGGACAAAACAGCCAATAACTTTAATAATGTAGTGTTTGACAAACCCAAAGACCCCGGTTTCTGGGATAAGAACGTAGTATTTGACAAAAATTGCTGGGAAAATTGGAAATTAGTATGGCAGAAACTAGGCATTGACCCACACTTAATACCATAACCAAGATAAGGTCAAAATGGGTTCATGACCTAGGCATAAAGAATGAGATTATAAATAAATTGGAAGAGCATAGGATAATTTACCTCTCAGACCTGTGGAAGAGGGAGGAATTTATGACCAAAGAAGAACTAGAGATCACTATTAACCACAAAAGAAAATTTTGATTATATCAAATTGAAAAGTTTTTGTACAAACAAAAGAAATGCAGACAAGATTAGAAGGGAAACAATAAACTGGGAAAACATTTTTACAATCAAAGGTTCTGATGAAGGCCTCATTTCCAAAATATATAGAGAATTGACTCTAATTTATAAGAAATCAAACCATTCTCCAATTGATAAATGGTCAAAGGATATGAACAGACAATTCTCAGACGAAGAAATTAAAACTATTTGTAGATATATGAAAATATGCCCCAAATCATTATTAATCAGAGAAATGCAAATTAAGACAACTCTGAAATACCACTACACACCTGTCAGATTGGCTAGAGTGACAGGGAAAGATAATGGGGAATGTTGGAGGGGATGTAGGAAAACAGGGACACTGATACATTGTTGGTGGAATTGTGAACACATCCAGCCATTCTGGAGAGCAATTTGGAACTATGCTCAAAAAGTTATCAAACTGTACATACCCTTTGACCCAGCAGTGTTTCTACTGGGCTTATACCCCAAAGAGATACTAAAGAAGGGAAAGGGACCTGTATGTGCCAAAATGTTGGTGACAGCCCTGTTTGTAATAGCTAGAAGCTGGAAAATGAATGGATGCCCATCTATTAGAGAATGGTTGAGTAAATTGTGGTATATGAACATTATGGAATATTATTGTTCTGTAAGGAATGACCAGCAGGATGAATTCAGAGAGGACTGGCGAGACTTACATGAACTGATGCTAAGTGAAATGAGCAGAACTAGAAGATCATTATATACCTCAACAACGATACTGTATGAGGATGTATTCTGATGGAAGTGGGTCTCTTCGACAAAGAGAAGATCTACCTCAGTTTCAACTGATCAATGATGGACAGAAGCAGCTACACCCAAAGAAAGAACACTGGGAAATGAATATAAACTGCTTGCATTTTTGTTTTTCTTCCCGGGTTATTTCTACCTTCTGAATCCAATTCTCCCTGTGCAACAAGAAAACTGTTTGGTTCTGCACACATATATTGTATCTAGGATATACTGTAACCTATTCAACATGTAAAGGACTGCTTGCCATCTGGGGGAGGGGGTGGAGGGAGGGAGGGGAAAAATTCAGAACAGAAGTGAGTGCAAGGGATAATGCTGTAAAAAATTACCCTGGCATGGGTCAATAAAAAGTTATTTTAAAAAAGCTATTAGAAATAATTCATAACGTTAGCAAAGTTGCAGGATACAAAATAAATCCACATAAATCCTCAGCAATTTTATACATCACCAACCAAATCCAATAGCAAGAGATACAAAGAGAAATTCCATTCAAAATAACAGTCAATAGCATAAAATATTTGGGAATTTATCTACCAAAGGAAAGTCAGGAATTATATGAGCAAAATTACAAAATACTTTCCACACAAATAAAGTCAGATTTAAATAATTGGAAAAATATTAAGTGCTCTTGGATAGGCCGAGCAAATATAATAAATAGACAATACTCCCTAAACTAATCTATTTATTTAGTGTCATACCAATCACACTCCCAAAAAACTATTTTAATGACCTAGAAAAAATAACAACAAAATTCATAAGGAACAATAAAAGGTCAAGAATCTCAAGGGAATTAATGAAAAAAAATCAAATGAAGGTGGCCTAGCTGTACCTGATCTAAAACTATATTATAAAGCAGCAGTCACCAAAACCATTTGGTATTGACTAAGAAATTAGTTGATCAGTGGAATAGGTTACGTTCACAAGACAGAATAGTCAATCATAGCAATCTAGTGTTTGACAAACCCAAAGATGCTAATTTTTGGGATAAGAATTCATTATTTGACAAAAACTGCTGGGATAACTGGAAATTAATATGGCAGAAATTAGGCATGGACCCAAACTTAACACCATATATCAAGATAAGCTCAAAATAGGCATAAAGGATGAGATTATAAATAAATTAGAGGAACATACGATAGTTTATCTCTCAGACTTGTCAAGGAGGAAGAAATTTGTGACCAAAGATGAACTAGAGACCATTACTGATCACAAAATAAAAAAATTTGATTATATCGAATTAAAAAGCCTTTGTACAAACAAAACTAATGCAAATAAGATTAGAAGGGAAACAACAAACTGGGAAAACATCTTCATAGTTAAATGTTCTGATAAAGGCCTCATTTCAAAAATATATAGAGAATTGACTCTAATTTATAAGAAATCAAGCCATTCTCCAATTGATCAATGGTCAAAGGATATGAACAATTTTCAGATGATGAAATTGAAACTATTTCCACTCATATGAAAGAGTGTTCCAAATCACTATTGATCAGAGAAATGCAAATTAAGACAACTCTGAGATACCACTACACACCTGTCAGATTGGCTAAGATGACAGGAAAAAATAATGCTGAATGTTGGAGGGGATGGGGGAAAACTGGGACACTGATGCATTGTTGGTGGGGTTGTGAACGAATCCAACCATTCTGGAGAGCAATCTGGAATTATGCCCAAAAAGTTATCAAACTGTGCATGCCCTTTGATCCAGCAGTGTTTCTATTGGGCTTATACCCCAAAGAAATACTAAAGAAGGGAAAGGGACCTGTATGTGCCACAATGTTTGTGGCGGCCCTGTTTGTAGTGGCTAGAAGCTGGAAAATGAATGGATGCCCATCCATTGGAGAATGGCTGGGTAAATTGTGGTATATGAATGTTATGGAATATTATTACTCTGTAAGGAATGACCAGCAGGATGAATACAGAGAGGACTGGCGAGACTTACATGAACTGATGCTGAGTGAAATGAGCAGGACCAGGAGATCATTATGCACTCCAACAATGATACTGTATGAGGATGTACTCTGATGGAAGTGGATATCTTTGACAAAGAGAAGATTTAACTCAGTTCCAATTGATCAATGATGGACTGAAGCAGCTACACCCAGAGAAGGAACACTGGGAAATGAGTGTAAACTGTTTGCATTTTTGTTTTTTTTCCCAGCTTATTTTTACCTTCTGAATCCAATTCTCCCTGTGCAACAAGAGAACTGTTCGGTCCTGCACACATATATTGTATCTAGGATATACTGTAACATATTTAATATGTATAAGGATGTCTTCCATCTAGGGGAGGGGGTGGAGGGAGGATAGGGAAAAGTTGGAACAGAAGTGAGTAAGGGATAATGTTGCAAAAAATTACCCAGGCATATGTTCTGTCAATAAAAAAGTCATAATTAAAAAAAGAAAGAAAAAAGAGAACACTTTCAGGTACTACATTCCATGTTCTAATGTCCCTCCCAGAGATGACATTCTCTGTTCTATGGCCCTTCCAAGCTATTACATTAGGCTCTAAGGTTTTTCTCAGCTCAAACATTGTTTTCTAATGACCCAGCCATTTGACATTTTTTGTTCTTAGGTCCTGTATTTATAAGAACCCTCCCAGCTCTTACATTCTATATTCTAACAATCTTCCTGATATTTTATGTTCTAAGAATCCTCCAAGGTGTTATTTTGTGTTCTAAGAATTCTCTCATTATGGGATTCTGTGTTCTAAGAACACTTGATGCTATGTTATTGTGTTTTAAGTCACCTCTTACTTCTAACATTGATTTCTATGGCCCCTTCCAGCTCTGACATTCTATATTCTAAGGCTCCTCCCAGGTGTGAAATTTTGTGTTCTAAGGTCCCTCAACTTCTGACATTGTGTGTTCTAAAGTCCTACTCAGATCTGACTTTTGTGTTCCAAGAACCCTTCCAGCTATGACATTCTGTGTTCTAAAAACTCCCAGATCTGACATTCTGTGTTTTAAGAATCATCCCAGCTATGATCTTTGTTCTAAGCCACCACTTAGATCTAAAATTTGTGTGGTAAGGGCAGTGACAGCTCCAACATTTTGTATTAAAAGACTTCTCCTGGCTCTAACATTTTTTGGTTCTAAGGTTCTGCCCAGCTCTGACAATTCTATGGCCTATGACTCCTCCCAACTCTCACATTCTGTCTTCTAAGAACATTTTCAACTATGACATTCTGTGTTCTAAGGAATCTTTCACCATGAGAGTCTTTGCTTTTAGAACTCTCCCTGTGCTATAATTAAAGTCCCTCCGTGCTCTAACCTTATATGTTCTAAGGCCCCTCCTAGCTCGAACATCCAGTGTTCTATGGCCCTGCTCAACTCTGACATTCTGTATTGTAAGATTCCATTCTGAGCGGCAGGAGGAGGGTGGGCGTGACTGACGGCGGCAGCGGCTGCAGGGTGGGAGGAGAGTGGGAGGAGGGAGCGGGTGTCTGTTACACGCAGCTCCAGTCTGGGCGGCCCCTGGGAGTGTGGTCCACGACCAGTCCTTGGCGGGACGAGGACCGAGCCGCGCTAGAGACCCTATGGGACAGATGGCCAAGCCAGCAGAGCCTCCTCAACCCTGGAGAAAGATGCGAGTTCGCTTGGAAAACGACCTTATTCCTCGCACATAAAGAACAACTCTTCTGAGTTGCTGTTACTGAATTTGGAATGATATTGCATATGTTCGTTCATCTGATGGAGGATTAACTAGATCTCAGATAAAACATTGCTCATTGGAAAACGTCACAATAATCAAAATGTCATCCAACAGGAGTCAGAATCCACATGGACTAAAGCAGATTGGTCTTGATCAGATTTGAGATGATCTCAGAGCTGGAATTCAACAGGTTTATATGAGACAAAAAACAGATATTTTGGCACAAGTTCTACAGATTTTATTGAAGTCAAAGTTATTGGTTGGAAGATGAAAATGCAAATGTGAATGAGGTGGAATTGAATCCAGATATCTTAATAAAATTATCCCTTGGTTATAAAAATAAGAAATTGAGGGTTAACATCAATGTGCCAACGAAGACACTACAGAAACAAGAACAAGAAACCACACACAAAAATATAGAGGAAGCCTGGAAACTACTGATTCAGGCTGCTATCGTGCAGATTATGAAAATGAGAAAGGTTCTGAAACAACAGCGATTGCTTGGAGAAGTATTAACTCAGCTGTCCTCAAGATTCAAACCTCTGGTGCCAGTGATTAAGAAATTTATTGACATTCTCATTGAGAAAGAATATTTGGAACGTGTTAATAGTGAAAAGGATACCTACGGTTATTTGGCTATCTTCATAGGCAGCCTTTATAATGTTGGCAGCACTTTGAGAGCAAGTCTGATTGGACCCATATGTAATCTGATATAAACAACCATTTCATTTTTTAATGTGTGAAAATAAAAACAAATTAAAAGATTTCTGTACAAGTCACAAAAAAGTAAGATTCCATTCTTCTGTGACATTGTGTTCTACAACCTACCCAGCTCTGACATTGTGTTCTAAGACCCCTTCCTGCTCACACATTCTGTGGGCTAGAGCCCTTTACCTAGCTATGACAGTCTGAGTTCTAAGAACCCTCCCTGCTCTTACATTCTGTGTACTAAGAACTCTTTTAGCTATGACATTTTATGTTCTGTGGTTCTTCCCCGCTGTGACATTTTGTTTAAAAGCCCCTCCCAGATCTGACGTTGTGTGTTCTAAGGCCCTACCCAACTCTGACTTCTGTGTTTTATAAACCCTTCCAATGGAGACATTTTAGGTTTTCAGCCTGCTCCCAACTATGACATGCTGAGTTCTTAGAACCTTCCCAGTTCAGAATTCTGTGTTCTAATACCTATCAAAACTCTGGCATTCAATGTTTAAAGACCTGTCACAGCTTTGACATTCTGTGTTCTATGGCTTCACCCAGTTATGACATTCAATGTTCTAAAAACACTCCCACCTCAGACATTCTGTTTTCTAACACCTATCACAACACTGACATTCTGTGTTCTAAGTCCCCTTTCAGTTCTTACATTCTGTGTTCTAAGAATTTTCCCAGCTATGACATTCTTTGTTCTTAGGCACATTTTAGCTCTAAAATTTGTGTTCTTAGGCCCTGCCCAGCTCTGACATTCAGTGTCAGTGGCTCCTTTCAGCTTTCACATTCTGTGTTCTAAGAACTCTCCCATTCTGACATTCTCTGAGGCCCCTCCCATCTCTGACCTTATTTTTTTTAAGAACCCACAAAGCTATGACATTCTGTGTTCTAAAAACTCTCCCTATGACATTTTGTGTTCTAAGCCCCCTCCTAGCTCTGACATTCTGTATTCTAGGTCCCCCAGCAATGACATTCTGCATTCTAAGAACTCTTCCAGTTATATTTTTGTTCTAACCCACCTCCCAGCTATGACATTCTGTCTTTTAATGAAACTTTCAAGTGTGACATTCTGTGTTTTAAGGGCCCTCCCATTTCTGATCATCTGCTGTGTTCTAAGGTTTTTTGCAGCTCTGAAGTTCTTTGTTCTATGAACCTTCTCAACTATGACATTCTTTGTTCTAAGCCTTCTTCCAGCAATGACAGTATCAATTCTAAGAGTGCTTCCAGCTGACATTGTGTTCTAAGCCCACTCCCAGCTATGGCATTCTGTTTTCTGAAGCTGTTCCCAGCTCTGACATTCTGTATTCTAAGGTTCCACCCATTTCTGAGTTTATTGTTCTAAGGCCCCTAACATTCTCTATTCTAAGAACCCTCTCAGCTCCTATATTCTGTGTTTTAAGACCAGTCACTATGGATCCAACCATTCTGGAGAGCAATTTGGAACTATGACCGAAGAGTTATCAAACTGTGCATACCCTTTGACTTAGCTTACTGGGTTACTACTGAGATTATATCCCAAACAGATCATAAAGGAGGAAAAAGGACCCACATGTGCAAAAATGTTTGTGGCAGTCCTTTTTGTAATGGCCAGAAACTGGAAATTTAGTGGATGCCCATCATTTGGAGAATGGCTGAGTAAATTATGGTATACAAATGTTATGGAATATTATTGTTCTATAAGAAATGATCAGGAAGATGATTTCAAAGAGTCCTAGAGAGCCTTACACGAACTAATACTAAGTGAAGTGAGCAGAACCAGGAGATAATTGTACATGGCAACAGCAAGATTATATGATGATCAATTCTGATGGACGTGGCTCTCTTCAACAATGAGATGATTCAAACCAATTCCAATTGTTCAGTGATGAAGAGAGCCATCTGCACCCAGAGAGAGGACTGTGGGAACTGAGTGTGGTTCACAACATAGCATTTTCACTCTTTTTGTTGTTATTTGCTTGCATTTTGTTTTCTTTCTCATTTTTTCTGGTTTGATTTGATTTTGTTGTGCAGCAAAATAATTGTATAAATATGTATGCATATATTGAATTTAACATATATTTCTCTCTATATATTTAACATATATTTCTACCATGTTTAACACATTAACTTGCCATCTAGGGGAGGAGGTGGGGGAAGGAAGGAAAAAATTGGAACACAAGGTTTTGCAAGGGTTAATGTTGAAGAATTATCCATGCATATGTTTTGAAAATTAAAAGCTTTAATAAAAAAGACCATCACTGCTCTGACATTCTATGTTCTAAGTCCCTCCCAGCTCTAGTATTCTGTCTTCTAAGGTCCCTCTCAACTTTGACATTCTTTGTTCTAAGGCCCCTACCAAATCTGACATTCTACGTTCCAAGAACACTTTCAACTCTAACATTTTGTGTTCTAAGAACTCACCCAGCTCAGACATTCTGCATTCTAAGAACATTTTCAGCTATGATAGTCTGTATCCTAAAACTCTTTCAGCTATGAACTTCTGTGGACTAAGACCTCCACCAGCTATGACATTCTGTATTCCAAGAAAGCTGTAACATTCTGTATTCTAAAAACCCTCCCAGATATGGCATTTTGTGTTCTAAGGCACTTTTCAGTTTCAATATTCTGTATTCTAATGGCCTTGCCTATGTCTGACTTCTGTGTTCTAACATCCTTTACCTCTGTCATTTTGTGTTCTAGAATTGTAGCATCCTGTGTTCTGAGATACATCACAGATCTGACATTTTATGGATTGAGACCTTTCCAAACTCTGAAATTCTGTGTTTGAAGAATTCTCCCATCTGTGACATTTTGTGTTCTAAGCCCTCTACCAGCTATGACATTCTGCATTTTAAGAACCTTTCAGCTATGATATTCTGTGTTCTAAGAACTTTCCCAGTTATGTTCTGTGTTCTATGGCCTCTCTCAGCTCCAACATTCTCTGATTTAAGGCCCCTGTCAGTCTGACATTCTGTGTTCTAAGGAACCTCTCAGCTCTAACATTTTGTGTTTTAAGGGCCCACCCACCTCAGACATTGCACTTACTATGGCACCTTGCATTCCCTGTTCTAAGAGCAATTTCAGCTCCCACATTCCATGTTTTAAGACCCCTCCCATATCTGATATTCTGTGTTCTAAGGACCTTCCTAGTTCTCACTTCTGTGTTTTAAGACCCCTCATAGCTCTGACAATCTGTGTTTTAAAGTCCTTATGAGCTCTGACATTTTGTGGTCTATGAACTTGCCCAGTTATGACATTCTGTATTCTTAGCCTTCTCCAAATGTGTCATTCTCTGTTCCAAGGGTGCTTCTAGCTCTGACCTTCTCTGTTCTAAGCCCCCTCCCAGCTCTGAAATTTTATGTTTTAAGAACACTCTCGGGACTTCTGGCCAAGATGGCGGAGAGGAGGCACATAGCTGTGTAGCTCTGCATTTTTCTCTCACTACCCACTTCATTACAAGCCTCTGAATTGATGCTTGACTGAAAAAAAAACCACAAATAGTTACCAAGAGAAGCCATCCTTGAGATTCGCCAAGAAAGGTCTGTTTTTGCACGAGGGCTGGGACGGTTTTGGATCGGGCGCAGGGTGCGGGCAGGTAGCTGAGAGCACGGCAGGCGGCTCACAGCCGAGCAGACTGGAGAGGGGGTGGGGCGTGATTGCAGCCGTCTCTGTGGAGAGAGCTTTGCTACAGGATTGGATACTTTGCCCTGGCAGCAAGCCAGCAGCCCAGCAGAGAAGCTAAAAACACCGAGGAGAAGAAAACAACCCCAAACAGCTGGAGTCTCTCGGGACCTGGCCACCCTCCCCCCTCCCCACAACAGTGACTCAGCACGCTCTGGGATCTCAGAGCGCAGGCGCAGCACAGTAGGGCTAGTGCCTCGCTGCTGCCCCCGCAGTCTGTAGAGGAAGCTCAGTAACACTACTCAGTCCCTCCCCCAAAAAAGCAGACTCCAAAATAGGGGTGATTTCTCTTTTTCTTTTTGCTAGTTTGTCTTTGATTCTTTGACATAATGAGCAAAAAACTGAAGAGGACTTTGACCCTTGACAGCTTCTATACAGAAAGAGAGAAGACTCCAAATCCTGAGGAGACTAAAAACAGACAGTCCCCAGGTGAATCCCCAAAGAAGGAGATCATCTGTTCCTCAGCACAGATGAACCTCATAGAAGTAATTAAAAATGCTCTCACGAGGGAGCTAGAAGAAAAATGGGAAAAGGAGAGGGAGGCGTGGCAAGAGAGTCTGGAGAAGTCATCCCACTCAGTTAAAGAGAGACTGGATAAGGAAATAAAATCCTTGAAAAATAGGACTGGTGAACTGGAAACAGAAAATAGTTCTCTAAAAAACAAAATTGGCAAAATGGAAAAAAATTGCACAGAACAAAAGAACTCAATGGGACAATTAGAAAAGGACTTTAAAAGAGTGAGTGAAGAAAATACTTCACTGAAAATCAGAATTGAACAATTGGAATTGAATGACTTGAGGAGACAAGAAGAATCAGTCAAGCAAAACCAAAAAAATCAAACAATGGAAAAAAATGTGAAATACCTCCTTGGGAAAACAACAGACCTGGAAAATAGATTTAGGAGAGACAATCTGAGAATCATTGGACTCCCAGAAAAGCATGATGAAAAAAAGAGCCTGGACACTATTTTCCAGGAAATTATCAAAGAGAACTGCCCAGAAGTCATAGGAACAGAGGATAAAATAGACATTGAAACAATTCATCGATCACCCACTGAAAGGGATCCTAAAATCAAAACACCAAGGAATATAGTGGCCAAATGCCAGAACCCTCAGACAAAGGAAAAAATATTGCAAGCGGCTAGAAAAACCCAATTCAAGTATCAAGGAGCCACAATAAGGATCACCCATTATCTAGCAGCATCCACATTAAAGGATCGAAGGGCCTGGAATATGATATTCCGAAAGGCTAAAGAACTTGGTATGCAACCAAAAATAGCATCTTTTTCCAGGGAAGAAGATGGACATTCAACAAAGTAAGCGAATTTCACCTATTTTTGATGAAAAAGCCAGAACTTAACAAAAAGTTTGATCTACAAATATAGAACTCAAGAGAAATCTAAAAAGGTAAAGATTAATCTTGGGAACTATATTTCTGATATAAAGATGTATAAAGAATACATGTATACCTTGTTCTAGAAACTAGATGTGGAAAGTACATTGTACCAGAAAAAGGGTAAAGTGGGGGTACTACATCTCATGAAGAGGCAAAGAAAACCTATTATATCCGAGAGAAAGAATGGAGGGGGATGAATATAGTGGGTATCTTATTGCCTTCAGAATTGGCTTTAAGAGAAAAATATTCAATTTATGGTGAAACTTCTCCCACCTCATTGAAAAGTGAGAAGGGAAAAGTGAAAAGGGAAGGAATAAGCTAAGCGGAAGGGAATACGGAAACTGGGAGGGAAAGGGGTAAGATAGGGGGAGGAACTCTAAGGCGGGGGGAGGGATACTAAAAAGGGAGGGCTGTGAGAAGCAAGTGGTGCTCACAAGCTTAATACTGGGAAGGGGGGTAAAAGGGAAAGAAGGGAGAAAAGCATAAACCGGGGTTAACAAGATGGCAAGTAATACAGAATTGGTCATTTTAACCATAAATGTGAACGGGGTAAACTCCCCCATAAAGAGGAAGCAGTTAGCAGAATGGATTAAAAGCCAGAATCCTACAATATGTTGTTTGCAGGAAACACACCTGAAGCGGGGAGATACATGCAGGTTAAAGGTAAAAGGATGGAGCAAAATCTACTATGCTTCAGGTGAAGTCAAAAAAGCAGGGGTAGCCATCCTGATCTCAGATCAAGCTAAAGCAAAAATTGATCTAATTAAAAGAGATAAGGAACGGCACTATATCTTGCTAAAGGGTAGCATGGATAATGAAGCAATATCACTATTAAACATATACATGCCAAGTGGTGTAGCATCTAATTTCTTAAAAGAAAAATTAAGAGAGCTGCAAGAAGAAATAGACAGCAAAACTATAATAGTGGGAGATCTCAACCTTGCACTCTCAGAATTAGATAAATCAAACCACAAAATAAATAAGAAAGAAGTCAAAGAGGTAAATAGAATACTAGAAAAGTTAGATATGATAGATCTCTGGAGAAAATGTAATGGGGACAGAAAGGAGTACACTTTCTTTTCAGCAGTTCATGGAACCTATACAAAAATTGACCATATATTAGGACATAAAAACCTCAAACTCAAATGCAGTAAGGCAGAAATAGTAAATGCATCCTTTTCAAACCACGATGCAATGAAAATTACATTCAACAAAAAGCCAGGGGAAAGTAGACCAAAAAATAATTGGAAACTAAATAATCTTATACTAAAGAATGATTGGATGAAACAGCAAATCATAGACATAATTAATAATTTCACCCAAGAAAACAATAATAATGAGACATCATAACAAAATATATGGGATACAGCCAAAGCGGTAATAAGGGGAAATTTCATATCTCTAGAGGCCTATTTGCATAAAATAGAGAAAGAGAAGCTCAATGAATTGGGCTTGCAACCAAAAATGCTAGAAAAGGAACAAATTAAAACCCCCCCAGTCAAATATTAAACTTGAAATTCTAAAAATAAAAGGAGAGATCAATAAAATTGAAAGTAAAAAAACTATTGAATTAATTAATAAAACTAAGAGTTGGTTCTATGAAAAAAACAATAAAATAGACAAACCCTTAGTAAATCTGATTTAAAAAAGGAAAGAGGAAAATCAAATTGTTAGTCTTAAAAATGAAAAGGGAGAACTCGCCACTAACAAAGAGGAAATTAGAGCAATAATTAGGAGTTACTTTGCCCAACTTAACGCCAATAAATTTGACAACTTAAATGAAATAGAAGAATACCTCCAAAAATATAGCTTGCCCAAACTAACAGAGGAAGAAGTAAATATCCTAAACAGTCCCATCTCAGAAAAAGAAATAGAACAAACTATCAACCAACTCCCTAAGAAAAAATCCCCAGGACCAGATGGATTTACAAGTGAATTCTACCAAACATTTAAAGAACAATTAACTCCAATGCTAAATAAACTATTTGAAAAAATAGGAATTGAAGGAGTCCTACCAAACTCCTTTTATGACACAGACATGGTACTGATACCTAAACCAGGTAGGTTGAAAACAGAGAAAGAAAATTATAGACCAATCTCCCTAATGAATATTGATGCTAAAATCTTAAAAAAAATATTAGCAAAAAGGTTACAGAAAATCATCCCAGGATAATACACTATGACCAAGTAGGATTTATACCAGGAATGCAGAGCTGGTTCAATATTAGGAAAACTATTAGCATAATTGACTATATCAATAACGAAATTAACAAAAACCATATGATCATCTCAATAGATGCAGAAAAAGCATTTGATAAAATCCAACATCCATTCCTAATAAAAACACTTGAGAGCATAGGAATAAATGGACTTTTCCTTAACATAGTCAGGAGCATATATTTAAAACTGTCAGTACGCATCATATGTAATGGGTGTAAACTGGAACCTTTCCCAGTAAGATCAGGAGTGAAAAAAGGTTGCCCACTATCACCATTATTATTCAATAGGGTTTTAGAAACACTAGCCTCAGCAATAAGAGTCGAGAAAGAGATTAAAGGAATTACAGGAGGTAAAGAGGAAAGCAAACTATCATTCTTTGCAGATGATATGATGGGATACTTAGAGAACCCCAGAGATTCTACTAAAAAGTTATTAGAAATAATCCATAACTTTAGCAAAGTTGCAGGATACAAAATAAATCCACATAAATCCTCAGCATTTTTATACATCACCAACAAAATCCAAGAGCAAGAGATACAAAGAGAAATCCCATTCAAAATAATAGTTGATAGCATAAAATATTTGAGAATCTATCTACCAAAGGAAAGTCAGGAATTATATGAGCAAAATTACAAAACACTTTCCACTCAAATAAAGTCAGATTTAAATAATTGGAAAAATATTAAGTGCTCTTGGATAGGCCAGCTGAATATTATAAAGATGACAATACTCCCTAAACTAATCTATTTATTTAGTGCTATACCAAAAAGACTCCCAAGAAACTATTTTAATGACCTAGAAAAAATAACAACAAAATTCATATGGAAGAACAAAAGATCGAGAATTTCAAGGGAATTAATGAAAAAAAATCAAATGAAAAGGACCTACCTGTACCTAATCTAAAATTATATTATAAAAACATTTGGTATTGGTGAAGAAACAGATTAGTTGATCAGTGGAATAGGTTAGGTTCATGAGACAAAATAGACAATAACTATAGCAATCTAGTGTTTGACAAACCTAAAGACCCCAACTTTTGGGATAAGAATTCATTATTTGACAAAAACTGCTGAAAAAACTGGAAATTAGTATGGCAGTAATTAGGCATGGACCCTCACTTAACACCCTACACCAAGATAAGATCAAAATGGGTCCATGATCTAGGCATAAAGAGCGAGATTATAAATAAATTAGAGGAACATAGGATAGTTTACCTCTCAGACTTGTGGAAGAGGAAGGAATTTATGACCAAAGAAGAACTAGAGATCATTACTGATCACAAAATAGAAAATTTTGATTATATCAAATAGAAGAGTTTTTGTACAAACAAAACCAATGCAGATAAGATTAGAAGGGAAGCAACAAACTGGGAAAATATTTTCACAGTTAAAAGTTCTGATAAAGGCTTCATTTCCAAAATATATAGAGAATTGACTCTAATTTATAAGAAATCAAGCCATTCTCCAATTGATCAATGGTCAAAGGATATGAACAGACAATTTTCAGAGGATGAAATTGAAACTATTTCCACTCACATGAAAGAGTGTTCCAAATCACTATTGATCAGAGAAATGCAAATTAAGACAACTCTGAGATACCACTACACACCTGTCAGATTGGCTGAGATGACAGGAAAAAATAATGATGAATGTTGGAGGGGATGCAGGAAAACTGGGACAGTGATGCATTGTTGGTGGGGTTGTGAACGGATCCAACCATTCTGGAGAGCAATCTGGAATTATGCCCAAAAAGTTATCAAACTGTGCATACTCTTTGATCCAGCTGATATCCCAAAGAAATACTAAAGAAGGGAAAGGGACCTGTATGTGCCAAAATGTCTGTGGCAGCCCTGTTTGTAGTGGCTAGAAACTGGAAAATGAATGGATGCCCATCCATTGGAGAATGGCTGGGTAAATTGTGGTATAGGAATGTTATGGAATATTATTATTCAGTAAGAAATGACCAGCAGGATGAATACAGAGAGGACTGGAGAGACCTGCATGAACTGATGCTGAGTGAAATGAGCAGAACCAGGAGATCATTATATACCTCAACAACGATACTGTATGAGGATGTATTCTGATGGAAGTGGATTTCTTTGACAAAGAGAAGATCTAACTCAGTTTCAATTGATCAAGGATGGACAGAAGCAGCTACACCCAGAGAAGGAACACTGGGAAATGAATATAAACTGCTTGCATTTATGTTTTTCTTCCCGGGTTATTTCTACCTTCTGAATCCAATTCTCCCTGTGCAACAAGAGAACTGTTCGGTTCTGCAAACATATATTGTATCTAGGATATACTGCAACATATCTAACATATATAGGACCGCTTGCCATCTAGGGGAGGGGGGTGAAGGGAGGGTAGGGAAAAGTCGGAACAGAAGTGAGTGCAAGGGATAATGTTGTAAAAAATTACCCTGGCATGGATTCTGTCAATAAAAAGTTATAATTGTTAAAAGAAAAAAAAAAGAATATACCTTTTCCTAAGGACTCTCCCAGCTCTAACATTTAATCTTCTAAGAACTCTTCCAACTCCGACATTCCCCGGTTTTAAAATTCTTCCCTTCTCTAACATTCCATGTTCTAAGGGCCCTCCCAAACTTGCCCTTCTGTGTTATAAGGCTATTCCAATCTTTGATATTTTGTGTTCTATAGGTTTTCCCATCTCTGTTATTTCATGTTCTAAGGCCCTTTCCTGTTCTGATATTCCATGTTCTGAGGGACCTCTGAGCTCTGACATTTTCTGTCTTCTATGGTCCTTTCCAGTTATGACATTCTCTGTTCTAAGGTTCCTCCCAGCTGTGACATTCCCTGCTTTAATATCCCTCCCAGCTCTGATTTTCTGTGCTCCAAATCCTTCTTAGTTCTGACATTGTGTTCTAAAGTGTCCTCCTATAACATTCCATGTGTGAAGGTGCCTCCCAGCTCTGCCATTCCCTCTTCTAAGACCCCTCCCAGCTTTGACAGTGTGTTTTCAGGTCTCTCTCAATTGTCACATGACCTATTCTAAGGCCCCCTGTTTCTGTGACTTCCAGTGATTCGGTTCCAGGGTCAGTGCACCTGTCCCCTTGGGGATCAAACTTGGATACTGTCCTGACAAAGTCAGAAAAAAAAGGTGCCCTCCTTTTTGACTTCAAGGTCTCTTAGACAGGCTCCCGGGTAGCCCATCCCTGGACTCTGGCTGCCCAGTTGAAGCCTCCCTCAGGGATAATAAGCACTATGTGTCTGCTAGGGAGCACTACAGCCCCTTCACCTCTCAATGCAACTACAGGGTGGTCGGGCTGGGAGCTGGTGACTCGATCCCTCTCTCTCCTGCTCCCCTAGCCTACCGAGCAGAGGTTGGGTGGCAGTGATGGGGAAAGGGTGCTTTCCTTTTTCTGCACAAGCAACGAATGAAAATCCCCATTCCCTTGGACTCCTCACAAGCTTTGACATAATTAACTGTGACAAATTGATTTCAAGTGCTGTGGCAGGAAGAGGAACGGGAAGAGCACGCACTCTCTTCTGGGAGTTGTAGTTCATGGGCAGGCAAGGGCACGGTCGGTTTTAAGTGAGGGACTACAAGTCCCAAGCAGCCCCGCGGTTGCCATCACAGTCTCCAAGCCCCCTGCCCGGAGGAGGGGGCTACATTGTGTCTATTGTAGCTTTTGGCCGCCTCTTCGGGAGACCTTCTCGGGACTGTGAAATCGGGCCTGAAAAGCATGGCTGATGAGCAGGAAATCATGTGCAAGCTGGAGAGCATTAAAGAGATCAGGTGAGCAACAGGGGCATCGGGGGACCCTCTGCCCAGTAGCCCTGGCTGCAACTGCCCCCTCCCGCCCTCGCCCCTGCCCCCGAGAGAAAGAAGATGTGAGCTTGAGGGGTGGGAAGGGAGAATGCCCAGTGATGGCTGGGCTTGCCCACATAGATCCAGCTGTACTCCGGAGCATCTGGCGGAGCAGGGCTGCTTTCTTAAAGATGCTCCCTTGCCCGGGACACTTAAACCTCTTGCCACCCCGCTGGTCCCGGGAGAAAGGAATCGTACTGCCCCGACTCCTGCACTGCTGGCTTTCGGAGAGCATCTAAATCCCTGAAATGCTAGCGGATTGGTCCCGTTGTCAAGGTGGAATGAATGGATTCCAGAGATCTAAATTCAAATTTTCCTTTGCTATTAACAGCGGCCCTCCCCGCCCCCCACCCCTCACCCCGTCCCCAAGTGATCTTGGCCAAGTCATTTCCCTCCTTTGAGCTGCATTTCCTTCCTATTTAAGATGCTAGGAGTGGACGTGATCTCAAAAGCCTCTTGTACCTTTCACTCTCTCAAACTCCGCTTCTGAAAGAAATTGATCTCAGAGGGACAAACCTGAGACAGTGGATGGAAGCCAATTTAGATCTGATACCAGGGAAAACCTCTTAGCAATTAGAGCTGTCTCGAAGAGTAAACAAGAGGTCATGGGAATGGGTGCCCCATCGCAAAGGCTGCACAATTACTTTGCGGGGGATGTTGTGGGGGGCATTCTTGTTCAGGTAGGCGTTGGACCAAGGAGCATCTAGGAGGTCTTCTAACTCTAAGGATCTGGGTTAGAACCAAAGGACATGATTTTCAGCTGCAGCTTTTAAGGGATTCACTGAAAACCTAAAGAAGTTGATAGATTGATTGCTGTCTGGGGGGGGGGGGACGACAAATGGAAATCAAAATATTATAAAAGTAAATTTTAAAACTAATAAATACATTTTTCTTTCTTTTTTTTAAAAAATAATTATAACTTTTTAGTGACAGAACCCATGCCAGGGTAGTTTTTTTTTTTTACAACATTATCCCTTGCATTCACTTCTGTTCCGATTTTTCCCCTCCCTCCCTCCACCCCCTCCCCCAGATGGCAAGCAGTCCTATATATGTTAGATATGTTGCAGTATATCCTAGATACAATATATGTGTGCAGAACCGAACAGTTCTCTTGTTGCACAGGGAGAATTGGATTCAGAAGGGAGAAATAACCCGGGAAGAAAAAAACAAACATGCAAACGGTTTACATTCATTTCCCAGTGTTCTTCCTTTGGGTGTAGCTGCTTCTGTCCATCGTTAATTGAAACTCAGGTCTCTTTGTCAAAGAAATCCACTTCCATCAGAATACATCCTCATACAGTATCATTGTTGAGGTATATAATGATCTCCTGGTTCTGCTCATTTCACTCAGCATCAGTTCATGTAAGTCTCGCCAGTCCTCTCTGTATTCATCCTGCTGGTCATTTCTTACCGAACAATAATATTCTATAACATTCATATATCACAATTTACCCAGCCATTCTCCAGTTGATGGGCATCCACTCAGTTTCCAATTTCTAGCCACTACAAACAGGGCTGCCACCAACATTTTGGCACATACAGGTCCCTTTCCCTTCTTTAGTATCTCTTTGGGGTATAAGCCCAATAGAAACACTGCTGGATCAAAGGGTATGCACAGTCTGATAACTTTTTGGGCGTAATTCCAGATTGCTCTCCAGAATGGTTGGATCCGTTCACAACCCCACCAACAATGCATCAGTGTCCCAGTTTTCCCGCATCCCCTCCAACATTCATCATTATTTTTTCCTGTCATCTTAGCCAATCTGACAGGTGTGTAGTGGTATCTCAGAGTTGTCTTAATTTGCATTTCTCTGATCAATAGTGATTTGGAACCTTCTTTCATAGGAGTGGAAATAGTTTCAATGTCATCATCTGAAAATTGTTCATATCCTTTGACCATTTAATAAATACATTTTTAAAAAGAAATAAGTTGATAAAGAGGCTCTGAAACATTGCAATTGGAGAAGAGGAAGACCTGCATTCCAGACTCATCTTTCATGTATAATGTCTGCATGACTCTGGGGAACTCACGTGGCCTCTCTGTGCCCAACTCTAATTGTGGTGGGAAATTTCTCACCAAGATGTTCTCTATGAAATCATAGATTTGAAACCTTTTAATGGGCTGGGGATAAAATATTAAGAAAAATCCAACCCAACAGCATAAATACGTAGAATTTAAGTACACACGCATATATGTATGTATTGTGAAAGGGTCCAAAAGAGAGGATCCTAAATGAGAGAATCTGATCACAGATTTCAAAAGCATTTATTATCTGAGAAGAGCTTGCAAGGAAACAGAGAGGAAGAGAGTTAGCTGGAGAGTGGAAAAGGATGAGGTATGGTTTTCTAGAAACTTTCAAGCAGGGAGATGGGGTTAGGGAGCAATGTCTGTAGATAAAATAGGCCAGGTAGCAGGATGTTTGGAAAGTCCAGAGTCTGCAAGTGCTATCCAAAGCTTTTTTGAGCTGTCACGGCTGAGTTCTGGCAGCTGCAAGCATCTCCAAATTCGGATAGAATTCACTCTCAAAGTGTCAAGCAGCTCTGAGCTTCAAAAGTCCTTCTGATTGGTTGGTTGTCCTGCTCCCCCCTTTTTTATTTGGATACTAGCTTTTTCTTTTCAAAATACATGCAAAGATAGTTTTCAACATTCACCCTTGCAAAACCTTGTGTTCCAAATTTTTCTCCCTCCCTTCAACCCCCATTCAACAAGTAATCCATTATAGCTTAAACATGTACAATTCTTCTAAATATATTTCCACATTTATCATGCTGCACAAAAAAAAAATCAGGTCAAAAAGGAAAAAAAGAGAAATAAAAAAAGCAATCAGATAACAACAACAAAAAAATGAAATACCATGTTGTGAACCACATCCAGTTCCCATAGTCCTCTCTCTGGATGCAGATGGCTCTCTCTATCACAAGTCTATTGATATAGGCCTGAATCACTTCGTTGTTGAAAAGAGCCAAACCTATCAGGATTGAGCATCACATAATTTTGTTGCTGTGTACAATATTCTCTTGATTCTATTCACTTCACTAAGCATCACTTCATGTAAGTCTTTCTAGGCTTTTCTGAAATTATCCTGCTGATCATTTCTTATAGAGCAATAATATTCTGTAACACTCATATACCATAACTTATTCAGCCATTCCCCACCTGATGGGCATCCACTCAGTTTCTAGTTCCTTGCCACCACAAAAGGGCTACTACAAACATTTTTTCCTGATCCTCTCGTTATTGGCTGGTTGCCCTGCTCCCCTTTGAGGAAGGGAAATTCTAATATATAGTATAGTCATTACAGAGTTCATGTTTATTATATATGTAATATATATTATATGTAATATATATATTATATATGCTAGGGATAACAAAAATGACACCCTCTGGATGTGGGAAAACTGGGACACTGATGCATTGTTGGTGGAATTGTGAATGGATCCAACCATTCTGGAGAACAATTTGGAACTATACTCAAAAAGTTATCAAACTGTGCATACCCTTTAATCCAGAAGTGTTACTACTGGGCTTATATCCCAAAGAGATATTAAAGAAGGGAAAGAGACCTGTATGTGCCAAAATGTTTGTGGCAGCCCTTTTCATAGTGGCTCGAAACAGGAAATAGAAAAGATGCTCATCAATTAGAGAATGACTGAGTAAATTGTGGTATATGAATGTTAGGGAATATTATTGTTCTGTAAGAAATGACCAACAGGATGAATACAGAGAGTCTTGGAGAAACTTACATGAACTGATGCAAAGTGAAATGAGCAGAACCAGAGGAGATCATTATACACTTCAACAACATATATGAGAATCAATTCTGATGGACGTGGCTATCTTTGACAATGAGAGGATCCAAATCAGTTCCAATTGATCAGTGATGAAGAGAACCAAGTACACCCAGCGAAAGAACACTAGGAAATGAATGTGAACCACAACATAGCATTTGCACTTTCTGTTGTTGCTTGCTTGCATTTTTGTTTTTCTTCCTAGGTTACTTTTACCTTCTTTCTAAATTCAAGTTTTCTTGTGCAACAAGATAACTGCATAAATATGTATTGTATGTATGTATGTATGTATAATATTGTATTTAATATATACTTTAACATGTTTAACATGTATGGGACTGCCTGCCATCTAGGGGAGGGGATGGGGGGAAGAAGGGGAAAAGTTGGAACAGAAGTATTTGCAAGGGTCAATGTTGAAAAATTACCCATGCAGATGTTTTGTCAATAAAAAGCTATAAAAATAAAGAAGACACTTTACAACATAAAGTATAATCTGCCTAATTAATAATTCATTAAAATAAATGAAACAAGCTAAATCATAAAAAATGACACCCTCTGTGGATAGATACTTCTTTTGGCTAATTCTGCCAACAGGAGTAAGTGGGAGATGAGATCAGAGAACCAGAGAAAGGCTGGAGGTATCAGAACTAGGAACAAGGGGGAGAAGTCAGAGTCCTGTAAGGAAAAAGGTCTTAAGGAGTACAGCCATAATGGCTTATCTCAGTAGGGAGAGAGTCAGAGCTGGTCAAATGGAGACTGGGTGATGATTTATTGGGGATATTGGACCTGGTATTCTGGCTTAGGCTCTGGTTGGACTAGATATTCTAATTCTGCGTTTCTATATGTAATCCTACCCTGTTGTTCAGAGGAGGGAAGTAAGATTTTGTGCCTCGGTTTCCTTATCCATAAAATAATACTTCTCTAAGTTTTATAAGACAAATTCTTTGTAATCTTTGAATATTGTAGAAATGTGAGTTATTATTTATGCACAGGGAAATAATTTGGCCATAAAGTCACAGAAACATGGGGAAAGAGGAAGGCAATGAGCATTTATTAAGCACCTACAACTTGGCAACTCTGGGCAGCTGAATGGCGTAGTAGATAGAGCATTAGGCCTGGCAGCAAGAAGACTCTTCTTCCTAAGTTCAAATCTGGCCTCAGACACTTACTAACTGTGTGGCCCTGGGCCATTCGCTTCATCTTGTTTGCCTCAGTTTCCTCAGCTGTAAAATGAGCTGGAGAAGGAAGTTGCAAATGACTCTAGTATCTTTACCAAGAGAACCTCAAATGTGGTCTTGGAAAAACAGGCATGACTGAACAACAAAGTACTGTGCTGAGCAGCCAGGTATCTAAACTTTCTTTCTCCCCACTATAGTTCCCGCCTCTGAACACCCCTGGAGGGCTCTTCCTAGTCTATGATTCTTGGTCCAACATTGTGCTTTTAGCTTGTTGCCATATTCTGATACTGCAGGAACAAGACCATGCAGATGGAGAAGATTAAGGCACGACTAAAGGCAGAGTTTGAAGCTCTAGAGTCAGAGGAACGGCATCTGAAGGAGTATAAGCAAGAGATGGATCTCTTGCTACAGGAAAAAATGGCCCATGTGGAGGAACTGCGTCTGATCCACGCTGATATTAATGTGGTACGTGGTAGGCGGAGATCATAGGACAGACTAGCAGTGGGCTCTAGAATGAACCTGGGCTCTCCTTGGAATTACTGGATCTCAGTATTTGGTTCCCTCGCTCCCTGTGCACAGGGGATTTGCTTGGCTGGGGTGACTTGACTAGAATAGGACTTCTTAAACTTTTTCCACTTGTGACCCCTTCCCCCCACCCCGAGAAATTTTGACATAAACCCAGGTGTATGAATATATCAAATCGGTACCCAAATAAAACATTTGCTGATAATAGATCACAATTTTGTGACCCCTCACATTCAGCTATGAGATTCCCCATAGGATTGTGACCACACAGTTCAAAAAGCTTTGGACTAGAAAGTGCTTCAGGGATTTTAAGAATGCTAATGATGTAGTTCAACTTAGCGATACCCTTTATGTTTACATCACCTTCATTTTCAAATATATCTTTGCCCTAGTCAGAGATTCAACCCTTCTTACAAAGAATAAAAAAGTAAGAAGAGGGGAAAAAAAAGCATTTCAACCAAACCAACCAGCCCATCCATTGTACCTGATGGTCTATGCATTATTTATTACCCATAACCTCTCAACTCTGCAAAAAAGAGAGAGAGGTGCTTTTTCTCAACTCTTCTCCAGGGCTGAGCTTCTTGGCCGTTAGAATTTTGTTACATTTGATTTGTTCTTTTATTCGCTGTTTCCATTTACATGGTTGCAATCCCGATGATTAATTTTTGGTTCGCTAATCTCACTGCATCAGTTCATGTAAGCCTTCCCATGCTTCTCTGCATTCTTCATATCCATCATCTCTTACAATAGAGTTGTATTCCATACATTAATTTGCCATTTGCTTAGCTATTCTCCACCTGGGATGCCCGCTTTATCTCCAGCTCTTTGCTACGACAAAGAGTGCTGCTATAAATAATTTCATTTTTTCATTAGTCTCCTTAAGGTATATGCCTAGCAATAGACTCTTTGGGTCAAAGAGCGTAGACGTTGACACCATCTTATTTGCATAATTCCAAGTTCCTTTTCAGAATATTTGAATCATCTGACAGTATCACCAACAGTGCATTCGTGTGCCCATCTTCCTTTGACCTCTCCAATATCAACTCTTTCTGTCTTTTGTCATGTTTGCCAATTTACTAGGTATGGCTTGAAACCTCATAGTTCTTTTCATTTTAATTTTCTTGTTATGAGGGATTTCTGAGGATCTTTTTTCCCACAAGCTCAATCTGAGTCTCCAGCGAATTCAATCTTAGGATAAAATTAGAGTCGAAGAACTTAGGTTCAAATCTTGGCTTTGCTACTTATTATCTAGATAACCTTGAGCACATGACTTTCTCCCTCTGGGACTTGGTTTCCTCATTGGAAAATTGTCTAGAAAACCTCAAAGATCCCAAAAAGCATTTGAGTCTATGAAATTAAGGAATTGCTTTTCAGCATTGATCGTATTCACATTTTGCCCCTTGTGTCTTCATGTTGTTCGTGTACCTACATATCACTGCCCTTGCCTATCTCCTGCTTTTGAAACCCATCCTTTCCTCATGGCTTAGCTTGGTTTGCCAAGCAACCATCTCTTGTTTTGTGATTAAGTTCTGTTTTGAGCTGCGGCCCTGGATATTGTCTCGGCATTTAGTTTGACAGGTGAAAAACCAGACAGCTTGAGGGAGGCCTGGCCGCAGTTATCTAGAGGGATGCTGGGAATGGAAGCTAATGGTCTTACGGTCAGCTAATTTCTTTCCCCCTGTCCCTATCCTCCTGGGCCAGATGGAGAACACCATCAAACAGTCAGAGAATGACCTCAATAAGTTATTGGAATCTACACGGCGGCTGCATGATGAATATAAGCCCCTGAAGGAGCATGTGGATGCTCTCCGCATGACCTTGGGCCTACAGAGGCTTCCGGACCTATGTGAAGAGGAGGAGAAGCTGTCCCTGGAGTAAGTCCCCCTAGCCTAGGTTTTTCCTGCCCCGTAGCTGAGCCCCCTGACAGAGAACTTGGGAGGTGGGATTCAGAAGGCTGAGCTTCTTGGGGGACTAGGGTCTCATCTTTCTGAGATCTCAGCTACGGCTTCATCAGGAAGACCAATCATACCCGGTTCCCTTCCAGAGTGGGCATTCCTGGGGCATCGGTGGGGGGGGCCACCATCGTCTGACCCTTTCTTGGGGTCAAGACTGGGGAATCAGCAATGACCTAAGTCCAGGTTGTTGCCCAATAGCCTAATAGTTAGAATAAAGATTAAGGTGGTTCCTCTTGACCCTGGAAAATGGGTCCAGCCTGGCCCTAGCTTCTGAGTTTCAAGTTGTGCCCTCGGGCAGAAGGTACAAATCAAAGTGGTTCTTCCTGACCATGGAATAGCCCAGCCAACTTCTCCCCTCCCCCCATCCCACCCCTTCCAAGTTACTTCGAGAAGCAGAAGGCCGAGTGGCAGACGGAGCCTCAGGAGCCACCCATCCCTGAGTCCCTTGCTGCTGCTGCTGCCGCGGCCCAACAGCTACAAGTGGCTAGGAAACAAGACACTCGGCAGACGGCCACATTCAGACAACAGCCCCCACCCATGAAGGTGAGATCAGTGAGGGGTGGGCTTGGGAAAGTCCAGATGGCCTCAGGGCATGGATTCAGGTATGGATTTCATAGGAGGGCCTATAAAACAGTGTGAGAGTTTAGCAGCACCCTAGAATAGGGAATCTTAGAGTTGGGAATATCAAGGTTGGGAGGGAAATTGGGATGTCGATGCTCAGATTTTAGATGAGGACACTAAGGCCTTAGGTTCACAGACACGTAGATGATTAGAGCTGGATGTCATCTGGGAAAGCATGAGGGCCCTGCCCTCCTCACTCTCACATCATCCTGAGCCTCCACAGGCCCCTGGCCTATACCCTCTGAACCCTGTATTCTATATCCCCAGAGAGGACCCCTGACTGGGCGGTTAGATGGAACTCTAAGAAGTCTGAGTGGAAGCTTTCCAGGGCACTTTTTTGGTTTACCTAGAGAGATTAAGTGGCCTGCCCAGGATACAGGGAGTTCATGGCAAAGCCAGCCTGTTAGGGCGCCTTCAATTCAGTTCAATTTGGCAAACATCTATTAAGCAGCTACTGTGTGCCAGATGTTATACTAGACACTGAGGCTACAAAGAGAAACATGGCACCAGTCCCTCCTGCCAACTCTGCTTCGGGTTGGACTTGCTCTAAAAATGAGCCTTTATCCTTAGATAGGCTGGCCAGGTCTCACCCCCTAGTGATGTGTCTCCCAGGAAACCCAAGCAGTTCCTGGGACTGGGTTACAAGCAAAGTCAGTTGATCGACGTCTACCCAAGTAGCCCTGTGCTAAGCCCAGCTTTTATCAAACTCACCCCCCATATTGCTGCCACGACCACAGTCACCTCCCTATGATATTTCCCTCCCCCAACAATGCACCCCTCTCCTTACAATATACCCCTCCCCCATAATACACCCCTTCTCCACCCAATACATCCTTCCCCTCACAATATAGCTCTCCCTCACCTAAGGCAATTCCAAATCAAAGTACAGTTGTCTCTGTGTGATTTTCTATGGCTTCCTTGTAGAATAGTGCCGATATTTCTAGGTTCTAGCCTTCAGTGCCTTGCTGCCTTTATGCCCAGAAAGCAACTTAGTTGATCCATCCATTTTTTTTCCGAGACCATTGGCATCTCCTCTCCAAATTTTGATCTTGAGGCTGGCCAGCAGATTAGGGCTGATTCATCCTTTCCCCTTTGGGACCCCCAAGTCCTATGCATTTGGTCAGGCAGAAGGGAGACAGAAGGCCTCTGAGCTTTGACTCTAGCTCCCCTTGAAGTGAAACAAGACCACTCACTTCCTCTGTTGGGTTTGTTCTCCCAGGCCTGCCTGTCATGTCACCAGCAAATCCACCGGAATGCCCCCATCTGCCCCCTGTGCAAAGCCAAGAGCCGTTCCCGGAACCCCAAGAAGCCAAAGAGGAAACAGGATGAATGAAAAGAAGACTAGGCTCACGGAGCTCCCCTGCTCAGAGAGCCCCTTCCCCTTGGCCAGAGTGATTGATGTCCAGGCGTGAGCGTTCCTCCCCTCTTTCCCTTCTTCCCTCTGCCCTTCCTCATCTTGTATTTAGTGGGATGGAAGCACAACTCTTTTTTCATGTTCTTATTCCTTCCATCACTTGGGATTTGGGGTTAGGAAGACATAGGTTTCAGGTACTAAGGCCTGTGTGTCTGATAGCTCCTCAATCCCTGATTGCTACCCCTCCCTTCCCCCTCCGCACTTCAGGATATCAGGTGGCGGCAGAAGTCGTCCAGGGGCCTGATGGGCTAACATCCCTGCCAATGGTGGATGATGGTGGGGTAAGTTGCCGGTTACCCATTGGACCCCATGTCACAAATGGGGCTGGCGCTCAAGAGATCGTGGAATCAAGGAAGACCACCGTTCCAGATTGAGGTGGGGGAAGGGGAACGTCACTCATCAACAATGGCTACAGCAGAGGGACCTTTGAAGGTCATTATTGCCATTTGTCCCTTTAGAATTTGGAAAGCTAACAATATATTCCCTGTCTCCCTCCCTTTCTCAAGGACATCCCTTCTCAGGCTTGGTAGGTAGCATTTGTGTGTAGCAGACCGTTGCCAGACATGTGCAACCATTTGGTTTCCTAACCACTCAGAACAGCTGCCTTCTTTTCATTCTAACTCTGCTCCCACACCATGACTTCTAGTCTTCCTTGGGGTCCAGTCTTAAAGGTGCTACTCTCTTTAAGGCTGTGGAAACAGCTTGCATAACCCACCTATTTCACTTTCAGAAGCAGTCCAGTTGGGTGGCCTCTTGTTTCTCTATTTCCCAGGGGCCTAGATGCTGACACAGAAGAATGTGGCTGGCCCATTCTTCCTTTCCCTTTCCCCCTACTGGGACCATAAAGTCCTATCCGATTGCCTAGCCCCTTTATCCCTTGCAATGAAATGAATGCAAAACCCCATTTTCCCAAGTACCTACTTGACCACTTTTTCTCCTGGCTGAGTGGCTATTTGCAGTTCTGGACTCCCTGGGAAGGGATACTAACATTTGTCAGCCTGTTAGCTTTGAAGAACTAATTTCTCTCTATTTGATCAATAGTGCTTTTCGGGGGGGCTAGGACACGGGAGCTCTTGGATAGTTCAGTCTGGATAAGATTCTGTTTCATATTTCCACGGTCCCGACCCTCATCTTCATTTTGGAGCTGTGCTGTGGATGTGTTGTTATCATTGTGAGTCAGTCAACCTCTCTGGTAGGCCCCCAACCCCTCCCTCTCTTCCCACCCCATACGCTTGGGTCAGTAGGATAGATGGAAGTGGGCAGGGACCCTCTGGGATGGTCTTCTTCCCTTAAGGAAATCCCATCCCATTAGCCACATGAAGCACCCCTGTCCTCAAGGCTCCCCACCCTGGGGACCATGGTCACAGCTTCTGAGCACACCTCTCTCCTGACTTACCATCTCCTCCTTTAAGTAGAAGAGAAAGTTTCATGTTCCTCACTGCCATTCAGGTCACTTTTTTGGTGTTAAGGGGATAGACCTTGGCCGTGTTCCTGGCAGGGACCATTTTTCCCCTTCCTTGTTTACCAGTAGTTTTAGTGAGTTGCCCCCAGGAGCTATATGTTCATAACCTCTGCCTCTTGGACTTATGTGTATTATATCTCTTGTCTATACAAATCTTATTAAATAAACATCATTCCAGGTTCCTGTAATCCTTCCTTCTTCTTACCAGGTTTGTGTTTTGAGAAGGCTGGCTGGGATTTGAAGACACTAGCAAGTTAAAACACTGAATAGTAGAAGATCCAAAAGGATCTTGAAAATCAGAGAGACCCAACTTAATGAGATGGAATTTAAACGGGATAAAAGCTCCTAAACCAAGATCCAGAAAATCAATTGTGTAAGTAAAAGATGAGGGAAGATGTTGGACAGATGAGTTGATAGAAAGATTCTCTGGGTACTTGAGTGGCCCACGAGGTTCATTCTGAGTCAGTAGTGATTTAGGGCCCCCCCAAAAACAAAAAATCTCAAGTTAGAATGAAAAGAAGCTTAACATCCAGAATGAGGGAGCCAATTCTTTCCTGGTACCGTGGTCAGATACCCAAATGGGCAGTTGTGGCAGTTCTGGGCACCATGCCTTCAGGACAATGACAAAGCAGAGGGTCTCCAGAGGAGGCCAGCTAGGATGATAAGAAGACAGGAGACCCTGCCATCGAAGGATGAGTTGAAGGGACTGGGGATGTTTAATTTAGAGAAGGTAAGACTTGGAAAGGAATATGATAGCTGTGAAGTAGGAGAGAGCTTACAATTTCTCATTCTGTTTAGCCCCAGAGGACAGACCTAGGAGCAGGAGGTGAACATTGCAGAGAAGAAGATTTCAATTTGACTAAAATAAAGATATCTGAAGGAGAAATGGCCTACCTCCAGTGGTAGTGATCTTCCCATCACTGGAAGTATTCAAGTAGATGCCTACAATGGATCTAATTCTATTTTCACCAGAACCTAGGTGTTGTGGGACTTTCAACAAGTTAATCTGGCTCTCTAGGCTTTCGATTTTTATTGGCAAATAGGACAATCTCCTTTTCTTTCTACCACTCAGAAACACTGATAGTCATTTTTCATGATACTAGCAAATTCCTCGTAACAAGGCAGATGGGAAACCCGGAAAGGTAATTGAGGTTCAGAGAAAGAAGCTAAGGGGATAAGGTTTGGTTGGTACCTCTGAGAGGCATAGAAAAGGCTTCCAATAAAGAGGAAGGGAGAAGATAGCAATAGAGTCAAAAAGAAGGATGGGTTTTTTTAGATCTTAGATTCAATGGAACTTATGTTCCAAAAGGGAAAATCAAAATATCGAAACCTAATAAGTTCTGAATTAGCAAAGAATGAATCTTCTCTCCAAGTGTCCCTCCCCTGCTTTTTTTTTTTTTTTTTACCCATCTCAGTCACAGAGATACCTCTTTCCTCTTTAGTACTTTGGTTATGATGGGGTATACCTCTCCCAGGTAAGTGGCAGGATCTTGGTCTCATGGTCCAAATGGTTAGGCTTCAGTCATAGGCAAAGTTGGCAGAACAAGAGAGATTGCATCACAGACACTCCCGTATCTTTGCCAAGAATACCCCAAAAGGGGCCATGGAGAGCTGAAACATGAAAATGATGAAACAATTGGGATTTCTTTTATGAGGATGTCTGGACAGGGTGGGTGTCCTTGTATATGTGACGTATTATTCTACCTAATAATTGACTCAGTTTACAATTCCACCAACAGTGTCTCAATTTTTCCACACCCCATCCAACATTTGTCATTTTCCCTTTCTCTCCTACTAACCAATCTAATGGATGTGTAGCAGTACCTCAGAATTGTTTTAATCTGCATTTCTCCAATCAGTAGTAATTTAGAGCATTGTTTCATGTCACTATAGATAGTTTTGATTAGTTCATTTGAAAATTGCCTGGTTTTTTTTGATCATTTTTCAGTTAGGGAATGGTACTTAATTTTAAAAATCTGAGTCATTTCTCTATATATTTGAGAGATGAAGTCTTTATCAGAAAAGCTTGCTCAAATTTTTTTCACAATTATGAGTGCTAACTGTATTTCCCTCCATCCTATTTCCCCTGCTTATTCTATTCTTTTTCTCCTTTCACCCTGCCCTTCCTCAAAAGTGTTACTTTTGATTACCGCCTCACCCAATTCATCCTGCTTTCTATAAGCATCCGTTTTTCTTATCCCTTTCCCCTCCTACTTCCCTGTAAGGTAAGATGGATTTCAGCTGAGTATGTATGTTATTCTTTCTTTGGGCCAATTCAGATGAAAATAAGGTTCAAGTATTCCCCACCACCTTCATCTTCCCCTCCACTACAGCAACTGTTTGATGACTTTTATGTCAGATAATTTAGCCCATTCTACCCCTCCCTTGCCCCTTTTCCCAGTACATTCCTTTAACTCTTTAATTTTATATTTTAGATACTGTTTCTTCATAGTCAACTTACACCTGTGCCCTCTGTCTATGTACACTTTTTCTAACTACCCTAAATAAAGAGAAAGTTTTTAGAAGTTACAAGTATCACCTTCCCATGTACAAATGTATACACTTAAACCTTATCGAGTCCTTTATGATTTCTCTTTCCTGTTTACCTTTTTATGCTTCTTTTGAGCTTTGTCTTGGAAAGTCAAATTTGCTATCTGTTCTGGTCTTTTCATCAGGAATACTTGAAAGTTCTCTATTTCACTGACTGAAATTTGACATTCAAATACAAGATTCAAGAGAAGTTTAAAAAGGTAAACAGGAAAGAAAAATCAAAAGGGTTTTAATCAGGTTAAAGTATACATTCCTATATGGGAAGATGATACTTGTGTAACTCATTGGAGTTCCATTTCCTTCTAGTAACTTAGTAGTAGTGATGAGATTCAGCGCAAGTTGTGGGAACCCCCTTCTGGTCGGCGCAGGTCCTTCATAAATGAATTTACAAACCTGAAGAATTAAACTGGCAAAAGAAGTTTATTGGCACTGGGAAATCAGCTTTTGCTAGGAGACTGACTTCCTTAGTGGCAGGGTAGCAGAGAAGTCCTCTAGCAAAAAAAAAAGTTTATAGCAGAGCTATCCTGACAGAGAGGTGAATAGGGTCCTCTTAGGGAAATAGGTGAGAGAGATAAAGAGGGAGTAACACTGAAAGAGAATGTCTTTTCAGCGGGCAGAGAGTCACAACCATGCCAAGAAGAGAGAGATTCCTTGGCATGATTAGGTCTTTGGCAAGGGATTGAGCTGAAGGAAGATTGTTATATGGATAGCTCTTTTGGTTGGGGCTGGGAGCATTTTGAGCTGGAATCAGAATAGAGAATCTTCGAATTAAATGAGCGTCCCTGGACTAATCTCCAACTCAATAGAAGTCCATAGAAATCTGGATCTCCAGCTCAGGCTAAGTAGGAGTGGTCCTGGACTCAATTAGTCCCCAGATAACAGAATGAAAGCACTTTATCTTGATTCCTTGGGGCAGGTCTCTCAGAGGAGAGCTTCTCTGAGGGAGTTTGTCAAGCTTTCCCCCCAAAGTCCAAGAGAGAGTGAGAGTGTGTGTGTATGTGTGTGTTTTGGGGCTCCCCTTGTGAATAGTAAATAATCAATCCCATTTTTTCAGATGAGGAAACAGAGGACCACAGAAGGGAAGTGACTGGTTGCTGCCCTCCAGCTCTTTCCAGCCCTGGCTTGCTCTTTGACTTGACCCTCACTTCAGAATTTCCTGGTCCCAATTGTCAAGCCTTGGCCTTATCCCACAAGCAGTGATGAACTTAGCTGAACCCAAAGCTTTCTGGATGGACGGTCAGTCTACTTTCCACCTTTGAAGGCCTCAAAATAGGGCTAAGGTAGACCCCTGGATACTCCTGGGAAACCTGAGGCCTAGGAAGGCAAAGAGGGAAAAGGAAAGAGGAGGAGAAAGAATCAAAGTGGAAGGAAGGGTGGAAAGAGGTGAGCAGGACAGGACAGGGCAGACAGCTTGTTCCTTGTGACCTTTAGAACTGGAATCAGGAAAGCCTGACTTCTAATCCCATCTCAAGACACTTACTAGCTATATGATTTTGGCTGAGTCACTTTACACTGTCTTCCTCAGTTTCCTCATCAGTAAAATGAGCTGAAGAAGGAAATGACAAATCAATCCAGTATCTCTGCCAAGAACCCCAAATGGGGTCACAAAGAGTCAGACACAACTGAAAACAATCGAATAACAAGAAAAACAAATTTGGGGAGTTTTGAAGGGCTTGCCCAAGGTCAAAAAGGTGGTAGAGCTGAGATTTGAATACAGGCCTTCTATTTTCAAATCCAGTGTTCTTTATATTAATCTGAGGGAGAATTTGAAGCAAAGTATCATGAGGAAAGAAAGGCTATTTTTGTCATCAAGAAGATGAGTATTCCCAACTCTAGACCTCTATCTACTGCAATGCCACCTAGCTGTTCCCTCCAGGGTTCAAAGTCCCCTAAACTGGAAAGCCTTGGTCTTAGAGAACCTGTATGTAATTTTTCACTCTGCTACTTTCTCAGTGTATGCCCCTGGCTAAATAATTTTCTTTCTCTCAGAGTTCTCCTTCATCACTAAGTGGCTAAAAGACTAAAAAAAAAAAACATGGCCCAGCCTCTTAGGAGATTAAGATGGAGTCAGTACTTTGGACAGTGCAGGTCTCAGGTGAATAAGCAGTTCAGCAGTAGTCCCCAAAAATTGTCCTTATCTTTGATGCAGGTAAACTCGGTGAAAAAAACAAAAAAAACCAAAAATGTGTTCCCTTTAAAATTATCACTCTGAAACTCTGTCCCCTTTGATTCCTCACTCCCAGACTCCAGGGAGTCTATGAGAGCATATCCTCTTGGCTGGCCCTTTCTAAGGCAAATCACCCCCATTGATAGCCTGATAGTCAGATCCCCATTCAAATTCTTTTGGGAGACCTGGGCCAGATATTGATAAGCACCTAAGCCTGGGGATTTTGGCTTTCTTTTCAACCTGAAACCTGAGTCTCAAGATTCTTTTTTAAAGGGCAATTTCCAAATTCATTCTCTGCAGAATGTCCAAGGTAGGACACTGTGGAGACATTCTCTTAACGCTAACCCCACTTCCTTAACAGGACTTGCCTCTGGGTGTAATGCCAAAGAAACTGAGGCAGGAGAGAGATTAGAGAGTTTTTAATATTTTATTAATGGGAGAGTCAAATTGACTGGACAGGACTCTCGTCTCAAATGATCCAGTCAGACAGAGATAAAGATATACTGGGACCAAGGAATCCATGTTGGTCCCAGGGCTGGAGGAGACTGTCATCCCAAAGAATCCAGCCTCCAGAATCCAGCCTCCAGCAATGAATGGAGGAACCCCCACTTCTTAAATACCTTTTGGAGACTAAGAAGAGGGAAAACGCGGGAAAGCCTCTGTCAGGATGGGGGAGGCCATAAACCCAAAAAAACCCAGAGACAGGATGTCTGAATACACAGAGATAAAGATGTCAGTGAAATATCTTGGAATATTTTAGAGGGATATTGTAAATTCTTGAGAACAGAAAAGAATCAAGAGGTCTACTCTCTTGTTTATCTTGCTAACAATTTATAACCTTGGAGTAAATGGTCCTCAGTCTTAATGAACCAGAGGGAGATTTACAGCTTAGGGGAATAGTTGGGGAGACTGAGATAAGGGAAACTTGTACAGGGAAACTGAGTCAGGGCAGTTAAAGAAAACTGTGGCATCACATTCCACACTCTCTCTCCTAAATATTCAAACCTTTGAATCTTAGCACCTTCCTCTAGATACCCAGGAGGTCTTAGCACTATAATTTTGACCAACTCAAAAAAAACCTAGGAAAATGTAAGGACTCATATGGCAAGAGCAAGTCTCTCCCTGATAACCCCAGAGTCAACAGCTGTACAAAGGCTCCCTTGTTGCAAGCATGTCAGGTCTTCTACAGTTCTGGAGCACCATCTCAGCCAGAGAATCCAGTTGGAGATGGACAGTTAAGTCTGTAATCATTTGTGCACTTAACTAGCAGCAGGGCTCAAGGGCTCATTCAAAGGGGCAACCCACTCCAGGGGAGAAGGGTAAGAGTTGGAGTAGCTTCACCTGTCCCCGCCCAGAGTTGCTGCTACTAGAATACAGATTTCTGAGCAGATTATGCACAGTTAAACCATCAAGGCAGGCAAACTCCAAACTTTTTAGGTGCCTCATGCCAAACTTCAAGGTCCTTTGAACTTCTGAAGTACTAATTAATGAAGTGGGGTTACAGGAATGGAAAAATAGATCAGAGACTGCCAGTCCCAAGACAGGTGTCCGATTTCTAAAACTTTTCTAAAAAAATAATCCCAAAAAACTGAGTCTGCCAGGGCATTTTTAACAAAATAAGGGATTCTAAAGCTAAAACATCCAAATTCAATCTGAACTAGTGAGATAGGGGGTGGGGCAGAAATGCCTAAGGCAAGTGAATAGGAGCTAGAGGTTCCCATTCTTTCAGGTATTTTGAAAAAAATACACCAGTTTCCCCAATGTTCTATCTCTTTCTCCCCTTTTTTTTTCACGAAAGGAATGATCAAATGACCATTCCCCATATAAATCCCAAGGGTGAACCAAAATCCCTATACATAACAGACTAGTACAGTAGCATTTCCTAAAAAAGCCCTCAAACATAACAGCAATAATTACAGTTTTAACAAATCCCATCCCAAATCTTAAACACACAGTCATAGATGATCCGGGCAAGGTTTAACAGTCAGTCATCAACCATTCCCAAAGTCCCTCCTATCAGTCCAAAGTCCACTCGATGCAGGGTCCAGCCCATGGTCTCATTTAGAAACTGCTGCTCCAGGGTGACAAATGGCATTCCATGCAGAGGGTGTGTGTGCCATGCCGACAATCAAAGCTGATCCAAGCTGATCCAGGTTCCAGAAGCAAGCCACTATCTGTAATTTGACCAAAATCTAGAACAAAAACACAAATCTAACACATAAAGATTAGATCAGTCTCAGATAGAAAGACTCAGTTCACCAGACTGCTGCAAAACATGAGGAGGCCAAAATAAATTGTTTCCTATGTGAAGAGATGAGTTTGTTTTATAGGCCAAGCAAGCTGGTGCAGTCTTACAGACCCTGTTAATTGTCCTCTTATCATGTAGAAACCTTAAAGAAACAAAACACAAATATCCAGTACCAGACAGATGACCAGGCGAAACACTCAGTTGCCCAAGCATTTAGGACACAATGATTCCATAGAACCAGACTGAAAATAGCAAGGTGTGACATCATTGAATTGCATTAACAGTTTCTATTGACCATTGCTCTGATCAGAGAGATCAGTTACAGAAGGAAAAATGCAAGAAACATAACTATAACATAAGCAGTTAAAACTCAACCTTCAGCACATACAGAATAAAATAGCCTTGACCCAGTTTTATTCCAATCAATTGTCTCAGTAACTGTCAGAGGGTGGAGCTTTAAAACTCCCAAATAGCATTAACTAATTAACTATAAACCCAAGAAATTTTACCTCCAATAACAGATTTCATTATCAAATTTCTGATAAGTCTTAAGCAAAGATTTCCCCTAACCTTATAGTAACAACAGAAAGAAATTCTGTCTCAGTAAGTTCACAACTTAGAACAATGATCATATCTAAGTAGATGTTACATGAGTGAACATTACACATACAAATCATTTTGATTTTAAAATACCCAATACATAGAAAAACATCCCAAATTGCATATTGTCCATAACAGAAACATTTCCAAAAGGACAAAGAAAAAAACTATTATGTCCAGAGGCCCTTTAAATAACTTCAGAATGATCCAATACAATCAATTTAAACTTATACAAAAGACCCAATTCCACATAAAAGAATTCAAGAAGTTTCTTAAAAATAGCAATTCAACTTTTAGAAATATTCCTACCAAAGTATGGATCACATTTATGACCATATTCCTCAACCAAGAAAACATTTATGTATCAAAAAAACAAATATTCACTCAATTAACCTAAAAGTAAGCATGCCCTTAAAGATCACAGTTTGCTGCACTGACCATAATCAGATAAGAAAGAAAACGGCAGGAACACACTTAGGAGAGGATTCCACGTGGTCACCCTTCCCTCCACTCCTGCCCCCTAGGAAAAACTTCCCTCAGGTTCCCCACTCAATTTCCTACATGGGGATCCTTTTCAAGATTTAGCCCATCAGTTTCCCAACATCAGGTTTCTTCCCAAATTTACCCATTTCCAACTTTCTCTTTCTCCCTGGCTACATACTTGAACAATTTCCTTAAAGAACTTTCCTACCAGATTCTCCTTTGGTAAAGTAGCAGAAGACAGTGGAGATGGGTGGCTCCCTCCCCCACCTCTTCACCTACTCCCAAAGTCTTTCTTTCACCTTCCTAAACCATGCAAACCTCTGATTGCCCCTACAAATCAGTCCTTCCTAATCACCTGCACTCCTCTTTCCTTTTCCCTTCAAAAACCTGTAAGATTCACACTATAAGGAATAGCCCAAACCTCCACAAAACCCACACATGTCCAGCAGAGCTGGATTTAAAGTATAACTTATGTGAACAAATAACAATATATTTCAGAAGGTAACAAACTGAATCAAACTAATACAGCTGTTTTTAAAAGTTTTTTTTTTCTTTCTTTTTTTTCCCACCACATTTCTTCTAACAGCTGTTAGAATCTTATCTCCAGAGCTTTTTATTACCCAGGCCAGACTAAGCTTGAATTTTATTGTTCTTTACTCTAGTAGGCTTTTCCTTAAAAAAATTTAAAATCACAAGCAAATTTTCCTTAATCATTGTTCTTAAAACTTAACAAAGCTCTTAAATCAGCAAACAGACTAGGGGTTTTTTCCAGGACTCCACACTGGGAGAGAAGTTTGTTTCACCTTGAATTCCCTTATTCCCTTCCAGAATCCAAAGGGGCTTCTGTGAACTTCCAAGCCCGTTTAGTGCTTTTCTCTGCCTTGACAGAGAATGCCTAGATATTCCATTCAAACTTCTTTCCTTTAAATGTTAGCACACTGCTCTTTTATATAGATTTTAACTTTCCGAACTTTCAAATCCCTTTCAATCTATTATTATCTTTTTTTTTTATTTCTTCCCTTCTCTCCCTTTTCTCCCTTTCCCCCCACAAGACTGCTGCAGTCAGCCAGAGACAGAAGGAGAGAGAAAGATTTTTCAAACTTCTTGATATTTTCTAAGCCTGCAACACAGAGGCTGAAGCCTTCTCTCTTACAAGCTTGCTAACCTTTAACACAGACACACACAGACACACGTGGAGCTCCGTTTTACTAAGCACAGTTGCAATGTTGTTCTTAAAAATTTTTCCAACCAACAAAACAGACAAATCACACAGAACATAGAACACACATCACACAGACTACACAGATCCAACATTAAACAAACATATAACACATACCCAGAGGATATTTTCCAGCGTCCTAGAAAATACCCATCTCACAACTTTTAAACCAGTCGGTATTTATTCTGAGACCACAGGTTGCTAGCAACAGACCAGACCAGAACCAGAATAACCAGAACCAGATGGTACCCCAAAAGGTACCCAGAAAGACTTACTCCCAAATGCCGAATCGATTTCGTTGTCCGCTATAGGTCTGACTGAGGCTGAAGAACTGCTTCCTTTTCCCCGGAGGCTCTGGGGGTAGCCAGAGTGCTGATATTTTCCCAAGGAACAGACCCAGATCCTGAGCCTCCTCAGGCCTAGGTGGAGACTGAGAGGTCTCTAATCTCTAATCCATTTCTCAGTTTCTATCATCTCGGTGGGACCTACAAAATGTAATGCCAGAGAAACTGAGGCAGGAGAGAGATTAGAGAGTTTTTGATATTTTATTAATGGGAGAGTATAATTGCCTGGACAGGACTCTCATCTCAAATGATCCAGTCAGACAGAGATAAAGATATACTGGGACCAAGGAATCCATGTTGGTCCCAGGGCTGGAGGAGACTGTCATCTCAAAGAATCCAGCATCCAGAATCCAGCCTCCAGAATCCAGCCTCCAGCAATGAATGGAGGAACCCCCACTTCTTAAATACCTTTTGGAGACTAAGAAGAGGGAAAACGCGGGAAAGCCTCTGTCAGGATGGGGGAGGCCATAAACCCAAAAAAACCCAGAAACAGGATGTCTGAATACACAGACATAAAGATGTCAGTGAAATATCTTGAAATATTTTAGAGGGATATTGTAAATTCTTGAGGACAGAAAAGAGTCAGGAGGTCTACTCTCTTGTTTATCTTGGTAACAATTTATAATCTTAGAGTAAATAGCCCTCAGTCTTAATGGACCAGAGAGAGATTTACAGCTTAGGGGAATAGTTAGGGAGACTGAGATAAGGGAAACTTGTACAAGGAAACTGAGTCAGGACAGTTAAATAAAACTGTGGCATAACATGAGGAAGTCAGGCTTCCTCGCAAAGTTGGCCTTCTATCTAACAATAAACCTCCATTTTTGCCATTAATATTTTGGGTTCGTGAAGTCTTTCACGAAGGACCTACGTTGACCAAAAGGGGATTTCCACAGTTCTCTTCACTGCCACTAACCTCATCAAACAGGCTAAGTTTGCTATTGAGGAGGGAGGGCCTATAGCAGCAGCCATCCTCTTTCTTCCTGATTTATGTCCTCCCTACCTACTCTACCCATAATGGGTTCCCAGGTAAGGGAGGTGGGGGAGAAGGTGTGGAAATGGATTAGCCATGTGTAAGAAACAAAACATCTTACCAAGAACTCCACTGACTCACTGATGAGTGCAGGAAAGATTTATTTTATATTTATTGCAAGAATATTTGCAATAAATATTACATCTATTTATTGCAAGAATAGGTGCCTAAGTTAATAGGCCTATCTTTGAAACTCCAAAGGCAGGATTTTATTTCCTATCCTGAAAAACAAGTCCCTCCCCTGATTCCCCATTAATGGTATGTCATAGAAGTTACAGAATCTGAATCTCTACCCCACATCACATAGCCAGTCCCTGTCCCCGAGGAGCTTCCAGTCTAGAAGGGGAAGAGATAGGGCAAAGAACAAAAGATTCTTTTCACATCTCAGGCCAACACCCCTGATTACAAGAGTCAGTCCCTGCCCCCAAGGAGCTTACATTCTTTTGAGGGAAGAAAACTAATTTTCACCTTTTTTGATGTCCTTGTGGGTTTCAATTTTCTAATTTAAATTGAATTTCTCCAATTTAATTTACATAACCATGGAAATCCAATAAATGTCCATCCATTTCTGACACATGGGACCCTGGAGGACCAAGTGAATGGGGCATAGCAAATGCACCCTTCGTCCTGTCCCCCAATTGGTATCTGGGGTAGAGACCTGGGAACTCTGCTAATTGCTGCTGTGGTTCAAGGTCCCCCAGATAATAAGTGTCTAAGCCAGATCTCCCAAGTCCAAAGATCAGATTTCTTGTGATCCTTTGTTTTTCTCCCTTCCCCTCACATTTCTTTACCACCCTTTCTCCTCTCTCTTTATTTCCTTGCTCCCAAGAGAAAGCTGAAGCCTTTCCCCTCCTAAGAAAGCCTGGACAGCTGCTGCATGTAGCTGCAGATTTGGCCAGAGGAGAAGGGGAAATTGTAGAAGGTGGGTTGCTTTTTCTACTTAGGGGCTGCCCTTGGGTGAATTGCTTGATGAAAGACCTTCAGGGTTGTCTTAAATAGCCATTGTTTCTGTCCTGGCCATAAACACTGAGGGTTTTCCCCTCCCTAATTGATTCTTTAGGGAAGGCAAACTAGGCCATCTTTTACCTCAATTCTTACCTAGCCTTAAATCACTGAATGGGTGTTGCTTTCAACAGACCTAGGAAAGACTTAGCTTAAAAAAAGCCCAAGGTATCCCCCTGCATCCTGGGTCACTGACCGTCATCTTGACTCATATCTTGCCATTGGACTCGTGATGACTCTGGAGAAGAGTGAGGCTGATGACCTTGCCCAGCTCAGCCTCACTTAGGTACAACTCATTCGCAAGTTAAGAAGTCACTACACTGGTCCTCCTCAAGAATAAAGGACTAACAACAACATCCACAACTAGAAGCAACAGAAAAGTGCAAACATGCAGGAAGATCTTGGGGAAGTCACTGTTTCCCCTAAACCTTCAGGTTCTCTTGCTGGAAAGTCCTGGGGCTGGTGGAGAGGTCTGCCTAGCTTTTTCCTTTCCTGGGCTCAATGAACATGTCTCTGGTATGTTGGTCACTGCCCACTACGCTCCAGGGAGCTGCACGGAGCCAAGCACCTTAGAGGTCAAGGTACAGAGAATGGCTAAGTATTGGGGAGGGAAGAGACCTGGAATTGGGACCCCACTGGTGGACCTTTTGCCCCAAGTTCCAGATGGCCTGATGAGAGGCAGAAGCACCTTGGCCTTCAGCCATGTGGAATCGTGGTGAGCCTGCTTAGACGTCTGCCCTGTACCCAAGCACTGTTTGGAGGGAGGGCTCTTCAAAGCCCTCATTGGCTTGCTGATTCCAAAGTGGGGAAGGAAAGGAATGGCAAGGCTTACGTCTGAGACTAGGGCAGCCTGAGGGGCTGGAAAAGAGCAAAATAGCCCTTCTTTCTCCCGATATCACTAGTTCCCAGCTGTTCCTCCAGAGTCTTTGACACTTCCAGATATGGTCTCCCTCTAGAAACTTGTCTATATTCTTTCTAGTTAACCTGAAAGAGCAGTTGCTTTGGGGGGAAAACCTAGCCCAAGGTCAAAGAAGAAAACCAAGCACTGAGTCAGTTTCTGGGCCATCCAAATTCTAGAGTCCAGTTGCTTCTTTTACTGATCCCCATCTCTAGCTAACCTAGGTCTCTACCATACTCCCTGGCCTGCCTTTATTTTACCTTCCTAGGATTTTGATCACAGCCTAGAAGGGATCATTTTAGAGGTGAACTGATCCAACAGTCTCAGTCAACAAAAGAAAAAACTTAAGCCTGGAGAGGGACTGTGTGCTGCCTTTCTATTGCATGCCCATTCATCCTCTAGACCAGGATTTCTTAAGCTTTTTTCTACTCGCAACCCCTTTTTGCCTGAGAAATTTTTACATGACGTTGGGTATGTAGGCATATAAAATAAGTATACCAATCATTTACTAATAATAAATCCTAATTTAATGACCTCCACATTCATTACGAGACCCCATCGGGGTTCTCGACCCACAGTTCAGGTAGATGGGCTCAAGGCTGCCTAGCCACTTCTGGAATATCTCCCTATTATTCCACCTTTTCTCCTCTATCACTGCTACTCTTTTAAGACAGGTCTTTACCACCTCAGGCCTGAACTATTGCAGTAGTCTGCTGGTGGCTCTGCCTACTTCAAGTCTCTCCTCACCCAAATCAGACTTGATTCAACTTCCAAAATGATTTTTCAAAGGAGGGATCAGATCATGTCATTTCCCCTATTCACTCAACTCCATCGATTTCTTGTTACCTCCAGGAACAAATAGAAAATGTTCTGTTTGGCATTCAAAGCCCTTGATCACCTCATTCCTTCTAGCTCTCCAGTCTTCACGTTCTTCCCCACCATATGCTCTTTGATGCAGTGACACTGACCTCCTGGGTGTTCCATCTTTCAGCTCCAAGAATACTTGGAAGGTTCTTCTACTCTATTGGCCTCCCTGCTTCTTTTAAGTTCCAAGTGAAATCCCACCTCCTCCAGGAAACCTTCCTCCTGTTCACTTCATCCCAGTGCCTTCCCTCTT
Organism: Antechinus flavipes; assembly: GCF_016432865.1. NCBI lineage: Eukaryota > Metazoa > Chordata > Mammalia > Dasyuromorphia > Dasyuridae > Antechinus > Antechinus flavipes. The sequence goes on from NC_067404.1 coordinate 12,169,415, forward strand.
TTAATCATTTCCTATTTTTCTATGCATAACTTGCTTTGTATAGATTTGTTTGTATGACGTCTCCCCTGTTAGATTGTAAACTCCTTGAGGACAGGGACTATCTTTTTCCTATATGCAAAGATGAATGAGAATGAACAGAGGAAAGGCGCTAGAATTAAGAGAGGATGGGAAAGTCTTCTCGTAAAAGATGGGGCAGAACCAGCAGGGACAGTTTCTTTCCTGCAACTACATCCATAAGAGCTGTACCCAGTTTTTATATGTACCAATCGCTACCAAGTTCTCTCCCTTTTGGACGAGTCTAGAGAGGTCATGCGATAGCTTCCTATAGGCAGGTCATAGAACTTGGTCACCTGACTCATGAAAAGTACCTGAGCCAATAGTGAGGACCTTGTGGGAAGGAAGACCAGTCCAGTAGGTTCAGGCAAAAGTCATCCTGGAATTCAGGGCCATAAAGGAATGGGAAGGGCTTCCAGGGACATCTCCGCTGGATTTCCATGCAGATGTTCGTAATTCCTGACTTTTGTTGCTGACAGCGGCTAAGGAAAACGCAGAGACGTTACTGTCCTCACCGAGTCTGCAGTGCTTAGTACTAGGGAACTGCATGCAGTTCTTTCTCTGGTCTACAGGTTACATAACTTTGGATACTTGTCTTGGATACCTTGTCTAGCTCCTAAGCTCGTTCTTCAACAATGCAGTGTAGACCAGGTCACCCGTGCAGCTGCTTGACCTTTCCTCCACTTCATCTCTTCTCTGGAAATGGAGCCTCTGGGTGACTAGCTCTGGAGGCGATGAATCAGGCTCCTTGTCTGCTGGGAGAGGGCACTGATGAGCTGGAAGGCAGCAACCTTTTTCCCATCTTGGCCCCCACAGCCATCACATGCCGCGTGCTCTCAAGGAGACACTCTCTGTTTCTCCTCCTGGTGTCTTGATCTCAGGAAGGGTCAGCGAGCTCATGGTGAGCTGAGGGCATGAAACTAGCAATTGAAGAGAGGGAAAGGCACCCCGGGACGCCCCCGCCCCCTCTGGCTCTGGTCCTCTCTTTGGCCATCTCCCAATCCCCCACACAGACCCCGAAAAAGACCCCGGCGGCCAGGCTTCCGGATGGGGGGCCTCTCCCTGCAGTTCCGGGCCCCCTCAGTTACTCCCCCAGAACCCCAAAGCTGAGGGCCCGGCCCTTCCGGTGACCGCGTGAGGGACCCCCCGATCTCCGGGACTGGTCGGTGTGGCCCAAAGTGGACCTTTCTCCCTCCGGGCCTCAGTTTCCTAAACCGTACAGGGGGTGGGGGTGAGGGGAGGAATTATTCCAGTCCCGGGACCCTGACCCCGGGGCCCCCCACCAGTCCCCTAGACTTCCTGGGGAGGCGGAGAGAGACCCCTCCTGGGAACAGCTGCACCCCACTAGGTATTTTGGGGGACACATGATGAAGGAAAGCAACAGCTGCAAGCCTTCTCTCCCTCCCGCTTCGTCCCTCTAGCTCCTCTCTTCCCCCATCCCCACTTCCCACCCTCTCCCAGTCTCTCTCTTCCCCTCTCCCATCTCCTCTTTCAGCCTCCCCTTTTCCCTCCCTCCCTCCCTCCCATCCTCCCCCATAGCCCACAGGAATAAGCCTTTGGCGACCGGGACTGGCCTCCCTTGGTTTGTGTGTCCTTCTTGGTGTCCTAGGGGCCCGGGTGGGGAGCCAGGAGGGGGCCGGAAGTGAGGGTCCCTCTGGCTCCACTGTGGCCCTGAGAGGGTGGAAAAGATGGACCTATGCTAAACTTCTGGCCCCAGCCTGAATCCTAAAGCACACTTAACTGAGTGCCAAAAGTAACCACACAGTAACACCCAAGCTGCAGACAGTTTCCTCACCCCAGGCTGAAGACAAAGCATGACAAAGGCCCAAGAATGAGCTCTGGCTGGGCCCCCCCCCCAAAGTCTTGACCACCAACCTTGCTTTAAGTCGGTCCCCACCCTGTCACCCGATACAGGCCACAAACTAAAACCTAACACTTAGTCTCGGCCTAGCTCCCAAGCCAGGGCATCAGATTTAGCAGACCCGGGCCTCAGGTCCCTAAGCCAGCCCGAAATCTGCCCAGAATCAGCCACTGCAGGCTCAACAGGGTCCTGATGTGTGGGACAGGTCAGGTGCAAGACCCTCTTCCCAATGAACTAATCAGAGACATCATCTGATACAAAGAGAAAGCGTTTATTTAGTCCCTGCAGGGAGAGGTCCAGACACACCTGGGAGCCATCTCAACTCCATCATGTACTCCTGGAACCTGGCCAGGATTTAAAAGCAAAAGACTTGAGACTTCTCATTGGATAGACTAAAAGGACGTAACCATCCTTAAAGCAATGGTCACCAGTATTGGCTGCCTCCCACAGGCATGTCACTTCCCGCAACTTCCTGTGTCTCAGGGTTCAAAGTTCATCCCTCCAGAGATCCAATGACCTCTCCAGGGTCCCAGTTCTGGGAACAGGGATCATGTGACTCAACACCGAGAAATACTTCATCCCATCAGTCCCATTCACTGATTACAAAAGTAGCCTGCTGCCCAAGCCTGGAACACAAACCATAACCCACTCTGAACTCCAGGCTGGATCGGACCCCAGACTGGGTCACCGCCCCAAGCACAGCCAAAGCGAACCACAACGCTGGACCCAGGCTGAGTCCTAATGAGAATGAAGAAAGAGGGAGTATCGAACCCTCCTTCTAACTACTCTAACCTGTCTTAGATTAATTGAGCTCACGCTAAGCAGACTGGACCATAACCCCAGCTCCTGGGTAGGCTTGATGCTGGCGACAAATTGTCATTGAATCCTGGCCACAAAATCAAACCTGATCTGTGTCTCGGTTAGTCCTAAGGTCCAGACCGGGCCCGGTTTTACCCCAGACTCACGCGTGAATGCAGCCCTGGACTGAACAGACCCCCAACGTGGGTGCGTGCTGATGCCCAAATATGGCCCCATTATACATTCTAGCAGCAGCCGCAGACGGAGCAGAGTGATAAACATAACCGCAGTAATAATGACAACACCGTACACTCCCCTTTCTCTCTGGCATTGCTAGGGTGTGTGTGTGAGAGAGAAAGATGCTTTTTCTTTCCCCTTCACTTCTTTGCTGCTTCCCAGACCTGCTCTGCTCCTTCTCACTGTTAGGTGACCTGGGGCAGATGGTGTAGAGGGCCAGGAGGTAAGAATCCATAGATTCTTAAACCTTCTTAATCTTAAATCTAAGGCCAGGCCTTAAATCTTACCTTAACTTGGCTCACCAACATCTCTTTTCTGTTATTAATAGCAGAGACATACTGGGTAATACTATAAATATAAATATATATAAATATAAAATGAAACAAAATGCCAACACTGCTCAACTGATTGGAGCTAAACCTTTGAACTCGGGACAGGGAAGAATGGCCACAAGGAGTCTAAAGGTATTTGGGAGAAAGATACCTGAGTCGATGGCATCATAAACTTTCTTCTGATGCGGATCTCAACTATTCACATCTCTAAGTACCCAAGATCCGGGGCTTAAGGGGTTTAGTCATTTCCATCATAGATTTTGTTGGGCTCTAGGAATTTTAAAAGAGTGGACTTTGTATCGAATCAATAAAAATGGAAGAGTTCTAACTGAATGCTTTTGCCCGGCCTCCTGATTATCACACCCTTCATCTCACTATGGGAGCTGGACTCCAACAAGATGGGGAGTATTCTCAGGTTTGGGCCCTAGAGATATGGGGGGTCACACATGCATGGGCTTCCCAAAGAGGTAGCTCTGTCTGTTAAGCTGGGTAGAAACAGCTAGGCTGAAGTCAGGGAAACCTGAGTTTAAATCCAGCCTCCAACAGTTATTAGCAAGTCAAATGAGGGTGACAGGACACATACCTACCAAGGTGGTTGTGAGGATCAGAGCTAATGTGGGTAAGGTACTTTGCAAACTTCACAGCACTATAGGAACACCAGCCAGCAATCGATAACATTTCATTTACAGACACTAAGCTAAGGAACCTGAGGCTCAGCTAGGGGAAGGCCCCATGACTGGAAAGTGGCCAAGCTAGGATTCCAGTTTTAGGGTCGCTACCTCCGAAAGCCTGTGATGTTTCTGCTTCGGTTCAATAGAAGAAAGTCTGGAGGCACAAGAGGAGCAGAAGCCACAAGAGGCCGGGGAGGGCGGCAGCTGAGGCTCTCATGGGCATGTAACAGGTGACGGCTGCCACTGATGTCAGCACACATCTCCTTTGTCCATTTTGTCACTGATCCAGGAGGAGAGTGCGTCCCCGGGGGCTAGCTGTATGTGGCAATGGCCACAGGACCCTTAGGGGTGGCAGACCCAGGCCATGGTGGGTCGGGCAGGAGAGATTTAGCAGGTTCACTACCTACCACTAAGGTAATTCTGGGCTACTCTCAGCTCTTAGAAAGCTGCACGAGAATTCGGAGAGGGAGAGGATCCTAACAACTCAAAAAAGGGGTCCCCTTCCTTCTCTCCCCTTCCTCCCTCCCCCACCCACCAGCTAACCTGCAAGACAGAAGTGGGGTGCAATGCTAGGAACATTGGGTCAGGAGTCAAAGAAAGAGGATGTCCCAGGCCTAGTTCTGCAGCTTTCTAGCGCCACACCTTTGAAAGAGGCTGTTCTCTTTCTGGGCCTTCTACTGAGGATGGGAGTGGAGGAGGTATACTGAGGTTGTGAACAGGAGGCTGGTTTAGCAGGGCTTTGTATAGACTGAGCCTATGGAGAAGCCAGATCTAATTATGAAAATCAAAGCTTTTATCGGCCTTTGCCTTCTTAATGAGCATCCCCATTGGGAGGAACCATAGGGCCATGTCCTAGTCTGAACTGGGAAATGAGCTGTAGCTTAAAGCTTAAAGCAAAAGCCTCCAGTAAAGGAAATGGGTACTCCCAGCCAGTCAGCTGGATGCCTACTTACCCTCTGTAGAAGCAGAAGAGGCTATCTTATGACTTCCATAACCAAATGAGCCATAATCACTCTCCTCTGGAACTCTGCAGCAAAAGGCTGGGAGGCAACAATGTCTGGTGGGAACAGAAGGCACCGCACCTCCTAACATCATCCCCCATCTACATCCCTGAGACATCAGGAGGTTTTCATTTGTGACCAAACCAGACATCAATAATGCCTTGAATTTGTGCAGAGACCGAATATGAAGAGGAGATGGCTAGAATTGGTTGGTAAATACAAGAGGCATAAATGACCAAGGATCTCAGAGATCTGAAATAATATACACAGACATCACCAAGATAAACAAAAAAAAAAAGACAAGGTGATCTGGAGGAGAAGGCCTGAGCAACAGAGGAGATCAAGGAAGTTTGCATGTAGAGGAGGGCTTCTTAACTTTTTCCACTCATGACTCTTTTTGCCTGGGAAATTTTTTTGCAACTCGAGGTACAGGTGTAGAAAATAAAATCACTTACTGATGTAATAAATCAGAAAGAAGTTTATTTTAAACCAATTCTTTGATACACATAATTTCACCATTTATTAAAGATGAAAGAAAATTTGCATACTAACGAAATGGATGTGCTTGTTTATTTTTACATTAAGAATTAAATCTTGTAAGGTCAAAATGGGTTCATGATCTAGGTATAAAGAATGAGATTATAAATAAGTTAGAAGAACATAGGGTAGTTTACCTCTCAGACCTGTGGAGGAGGAAGCAATTTGTGACCAAAGAAGAACTAGAGATCATTATTGATCACAAAATAGACAATTTTGATTATATCAAGTTAAAAAGTTTCTGTACAAACAAAACTGATGCAGACAAGATTAGAAGGGAAGCAACAAACTGGGAAAACATTTTTACATTCAAGAGTTCTGATAAAGGCCTCATTTCCAAAATATAGAGAGAATTGATTCTAATTTATAAGAAATCAAGCCATTCTCCAATGGACAAATGGTCAAAGGATATGAACAGACGATTTTCAGATGAAGAAATTGAAACTATTTCTAGCCATGTGAAAAGATGATCCAAATCATTACTGATCAGAGAAATGCAAATTAAGACAACTCTGAGATCCCACTACACACCTGTCAGATTGACTAAGATGACAGGGAAAGATAATGCACAATGTTGGAGGGGATGTGGGAAAACCGGGACACTGATACATTGTTGGTGGAATTGTAAATATCTAGCTATTCTGGAGAGCAATTTGGAACTTTGCTCAAAAAGCTATCAAACTGTGCATACCCTTTGACCCTGCAGTGTTTCTACTGGGCTTATATCCCAAAGAGATACTAAAAGAGGAAAAGGGACCCACATGTGCAAAACTGTTTGTGGCAGCCCTCTTTGTGGTGGCCAGAAACTGGAAAATGAATGGATGCCCATCCATTGGAGAATGGCTGGGTAAATTGTGGTATATGAATGTTATGGAATATTATTGTTCTGTAAGAAATGACCAGCAGGATGAATACAGAGAGGCCTGGAGAGACTTACACGAACTGATGCTGAGTGAAATGAGCAGAATCAGGAGATCATCATATACTTCAACAACAATACTATGTGAGGATCAATTCTGATGGACGTGGCCCTCTTCAACAATGAGATGAACCAAATCAATTCCAATTGTTTAGTAATGAAGAGAACCAGCTACACCCAGCGAAAGCACTCAGGGAAATGAGTGTGGACCACAACGTAGCATCTCCACTTCTTTTGTTATTGTGCGCCTGTATTTTTGTTTTCCTTCTCAGGTTATTTTTTACCTTATTTCTCAATCCAATTTTTCTTGTGCAGCAAGATCTGTATAAATATGTGTGTATATATATGTATATATATATATACATATATAGCATTTAACATATATTTTAACATATTTAACATGTATAGGACTACCTTCCACTAGGAGGGGGTGGGGAGAAGAAGGGGAAAAGTTGGAACAGAAGGTTTTGCAAGGGTCAATGCTGAAAAATTACCCATGCATATGTCTCGTAAATAAAAAGCTGTAATAAAATTTTTAAAAAAAGAAAAGGGAATAAAAATTTATTAAGGAAAAAAAAAGAATTAAATCTTGATGGAATAATGATACCTTTTACTATTGCCAGATGCCTCACAACTTGCACATCCAGTTATATGAACCCACGGGGTCCCGACCCACAGTTTAACACACTTTGATATAGAAAATGGTGTTTGAGTTGAATCTTGAAAGAAAGGAGGGATTCTAAGGCCCCCAGGGAGGAAAGAGGGCATATCAGGCAGGGGGACCACCAAGGCAAAAAACACAGTGATGAAAGGAGTGTTGTGTGTGAAAACCAACAAAGATGGCCAATTTGGCTGAACTGTCAAGTCCGTGAAGTGGAGTAATATGTAATAATGCTGAAAAGGTCAACTGGAGTCAAGTTGGGGAGGAGTTTGGATTTGATGCTAGAAGCCATAGGTATCCAGTAGAGTTTTGAGTAGTGGGGTGACATAGTCAGGCTTGCACTTTAGTTGAATCCATTTGGTGGCTGTCGTGAAGAGAGCCTTGAAGCAAGGAGAACTGTTGAGGAAGGCTACAATGAAGGTTTTATGTAGAGAGTAGGGGAGGGATAAAAGAGAGGTGGAAGCAGAAGCAACAAGATTTGGCAACTGAGTCAGTATCCTGGGGGAGTGAAAGTGAGGAGGTGAGTATGATACTAAGGCTGCAAACTGAGTCTGGGAAGCAAGTGTCTAGGGAAAAAATAGGGAAGTTTGGAAGAAGAGTGGGTTGAGAGGGGGGGAGTGGAGCACAATGAGTTTTGTGTTGAAATCTTGTCTCTGTTTCAGAATTTCTGGATTTCAAGACCATGCTTCATCTACAGGATCACCCTGGGCTCTGCCCACCTTGTAACCCCCAGCTGAGGCTGCAGCCTCCTTTCCCTGGAAGACACTTCCATCAGCTTAGTCCCTTTTATCATTGGTGAGTTCCATGTAGAGCCTCATTTTGTGGAGAGGCTCAGTCTTCATTCTCTTTCTTGCTCCATTCTCAACCTTCCAGAATTCCACACTCTGCGCAATGGGTATCTTCATCCCCCTGCCCCCTCCTTTTTGAGCTCCCTTTGGCAGGCTGCCTTCATCCATTACAATGTAAACCCCGTGAGGACAGGGATGACTTTCTTTTTCCTTCCACTTGTATCCCCGGTGCTTGGCAGGCACAGTGTCTGGAGCACGGCAAGTGCTTTGGGTCCTTCTTGAGTCTGATTGTCTTAAACAACCAAGATCTGAGCCAAAAGTCTAGCATCACAACAAACAACAGAAAGGGATATACAAGGCCCACCCGGCTGGGAAAATGAGACATATCCGTTTGGGAAATCCCATCCCTGTCAGTGGCGGATACACGTGCCGCCACTTTTGACAACATCTTTCATTCTAAAACCGCTGTTTCTGGAATAGCTCTGGAAAGAGAGATCTACATCTGCATCCCATGAAGCACCGGGGAGAAGTGTAGTCATCTGATCGCAAGACCAGGAAGAGAATCAAAGCCTAAGCTGCTTTGGTCACCCTTAAAAAGTGACTTGTTAGGATCCACTTCTAGGAGGTCCTAATTCTACCTGCATTTGGAGAAGGGCTCCAGTTTTTTTGCCTGAATGCAACATGTAGCAGGACCTGCAAGAAGCCAGGGTCATGGGATGTCCTCCCCGTGCCTCACTTCCAACCTTTCTGCCAATGCTCATGCACTAGATTTCCTCCCATGGTAAGAGCGAGGGAGTGGGGGCTCCAAATAGAGCCAGAAAGACAAAGGGGCCTTGCCGTCAGCCTCACAGCTGCCACTTTAAGGCCGCCAAGTGCTTCTACCCACTTTGCAGCTGGCTCTGCTATACAAGCTGGCTCCTCTACTTGGAATGGGAGCTCTTTATGAACAGAGACAGCCTTAGTTATTATTTCTTGGTATACAGTAAGTGCCTACTCAGTGATCCTTTCATCCTTCCATTCAACAAGAGATGACAAAACCAGACAGCTATCAAAGTTCTTCTCTCATCAGAGGCCCGGATCATATCGCTAAGCACCATTTCTGAGGCGCTGACAATACCCTGTGGTACCTAGGTGGCTCAGAGTGCCAGGCCTGGAGTCAGGAAGATAGGCATTGCAATTTGGCCTCAGATACTCACAAAGCATATGACCCTGGGCAAGTCACTGAACCCAGTTTGCCTCAATTTCCTTATATATACAATTGGTGGCCGGAGAAGGAAATAGCAAACCATTCTAGGATCTTGGCGAAGAAAATCCCAGATGGGGTCACAGAGAGTCATACGCAACTGAAAAAAAGTGAACAACAATTAAAAACTCAATGGTTCCTGCATCATGAGAAATCAAGGAGGGCCCCAGTGCTCCGGGGCAGGGGAGACCCACCCCGGGATGAAACGGTGGGAGAAAGTGGGCCAGACTGGCACAGGATGAGGATTTGGATCACTGAAGGAACTCTTGAATGGATGAGGTAACAGAACCACTTCCTGTTTTCTATATGCTGTTGCCAGTGTCTTTTCCCTCTAAGTAGAAGCTTATGGATTAAAAATGAAGTATGACCAAACAAAACCTGAAGAGGGACCAGGAAGAGTTTGAGGGAGGTCTTGGAACTGCTGCACTGCAAAAACACGTCCCCCGGGACCTATTTTGGAGCCATGTGCACTCCCACCTAATAACACGCCTCCCCCCCGCCCCCCATGGAAAAAAGAGATGCCACAGAACAGACTGAAATGGAGAAGTAGAGAAGTGGCAATTACGCCGCGATTTTGGAGAGCAAACCTATCGTTAGGTTGCGTCGCTTCTAGGAACACTGGAAACTGCTGGGGATGGTCCCACAATTTGATGACAGATGATGAGCAATTTCGCCTGTATTTTTTCAAGATTTGAGGACTTATTGGCTCGTTTCACACAATTTGTTTGGGACACGGTGAAAAAAGCAACAAATGACCTTTTTGAAGCTTGTGTGTCATTCCCTGTCACCCTACAGCTGGGGGTGGACCAAAATGACAAGGAGCCCAGATCTCTGGCTCGCTAGCAAGGGTTGGGCAGCTGAAACCCCCCCAGGGATTCTCATCTCCCCACTTCAATTTCTTGCCTGCAATGCTCTTCAAAAGAAGACTACCATGTGGAGAGCACCTGGGAGCATGGGCACACAGAGAGGATGGACAGGCCGTGCCCCCTGACAACCAGGGCCCCATTACCATGGACCCGTCCCCTGGCCCTTGAGCACATTCTGTGGCCCTGTGCACGGGAGAGCTATGTTTCACTGCAATACAACCTACGCCCATATTTCTCAATGCAGAGAATAAGTTTCAGGATAGAAAGCTTTCGGAGAAGCACGGGAGCGCTTTCATGAACTGATTCAGAGAGAAGCAAGAAAACAACCTGCACGGAAACTACAGCAGTGTGGAAAGACAGAACCAAAAGCATGAAGGAAATACGATTAGGGAAAAACCTTCATACAGGCTACAAAGGTGGGGAATGGACAGCAAAGGCAAAAAGAGGCTGGATCCAGCAAGCATCATGACCAAGTCAGGCCCGAGGTCGCTAAGAAAATGCCAGGCCCCAAACTTATTTACATAGTGGGTGAAAATGGTCAGGGAACACTAGGAATGCTGCCAGGCTCAGCAGATCTGTGGTTATCGTGGATGGGCTTTCTGTGTATATGTGTGTGTGTGTGTGTGTGTGTGTGTGTGTGTGTGTGTGTCTCTGTCTGTGTGTCTGTCTCTCTTTGTCTCTGTGTCTGTGTGTGTCTCTCTGTCTCTCTCTGTGTCTGTGTGTGTATCTCTCTCTCTCTGTGTATGTCTCTGTCTCTGTGTGTGTGTGTGTCTCTCTCTCCATCTGTCCCTGCCTCTGTGTCTCTCTTTGTCTCTCTTCTCTCTCTGTGTGTGTCTCTGTGTGGAAATGAAGATGTCACTGCAGAGAGGAATGACCAGGGAACTCTGATTAAATGAGGGTCCCAGAGAACACGAAGGAGGGACTGCACTCACAGTTCGAGGACTGAGACTGAAGTGACCCCTGCCCTGTGTGACCTGCCTACCAAGCAGCAGGGAGACTGTAAAGGGGGCAGAAATGGGAGTGGCCCTTCACACGTGGTAAAGGAAGTTTGTACCAGGTTGCTCCTTTAGCCGCTGGCCCACTGGAGGAAGACTTCAGGAGCCCTTCTGAAGTTTTTTTAAGGAAAATCAATCATCTCTACAGAGGGGACACCAACATCCTGGGAGTGGGAGTCACACATCATCAGTAGCAATCCAGAGAAGCAGCTGTGGAGGAAGAACTAGTTCCCGAGAGGGACCTACTCTTCACAGCTTCCCTTCATCCCTCTCCTCCCTGTGTCTTTCTCCACTATGCTCCAGCGCCTTCTTCCTCTGGAAAATCCCTCTGTCCCCCTTCCCATCGTGTCTCTTTGTCTGGTCCATTCTTCTCAGAGACTCCCCTAGAAGGAATGGCCCAGAACAACCATGGTCCCCCTGTCGTTCCTCTGCAGGTCCCGCTTCTGTCTCTCGGGTCTGCTTTTTCCACTATGCCCCTTCCCTCCAAAGTATCCCCCACCCATCCCTCACTTGGCAGCTTCCTCTTACGTTCTTTCTCCATCAGAATGTCAGCTCGTTGAGGGCAGCCGGTCTTGTCCTAGTCTGAGCCCGTGCATTAATGGATGCCTGTTGACTAAAAGCCTTCCTTGGGCCTCTTTCAGAGTGCAGAGCTAGATGGAGGGGATTCCCCTCCCACCCCTGCCACAGTGGAAAACAAGTCCCCCAGCAGGAGTCATTGCACCTAGTACAAAGCAGAGCCAGCCTATCAGGATGCAGGGAGGAACAATTTCGGGCTAGCAGCTGGCAGGGCAGGGGCAAGCTGAGCGACCCGCCCTGCAGAGGGCCCGCGTCCAGGGGGAGCAGCAGCAGTACGGGGGGAGGTGAGAAAGTCTGGGCAGACCCGGCACTGTCTTGGCCCCAGACACGAACGCCCTAAATGGGCACCTCTCTGCCACTGCGTGCCATGACACCCACATCCAAGTGGTCCACACTGCTGGCTGTTCTGCTCCCAACAAACATACAGAAGAAGCTCCCCGGGCCTCCTTTCCTCCATCCCTTCTGTGGATCATCTGGCCTCAACCAGAAGCAGTGGGCAGCTGTAAGGGGCAGCTTCCCTTGCCATGGAGATAGGCTACTAATCAAAGCGATATGGCAGGCCTGTCTTGGGGGAAGGGGAGGCTTCGGGTCAAGGCTTCCTGCAAACAAGACAATCAGTGTAGACTGCCTCGGTGGGAATGGGTTTCCCATTTAAAAATAGAAAGCAGCCCCAGACCAGCGAGGCTCAAGATCTTGACCATGTCCTAATGTCGAAGCACCCTGTGTGTCCAAGAGGCCCCGGCCAGTCTCGACAGCCAGAAAGAATGGTGAGAAGGAAACGGTTAAAGCACCATCACTGCCCCCTCGACCGCCATCCATCTCCCTTTGGATGCTGACGGGGACCATTCAGACCCCTGAGCCCCCGAGCCTTGGAAACAGCAGAGCTCTCTGCAGAGACCTTTCCACATCTTCCTGGGAAGCTTCTTGGCAGTGGCCCCGAGGACCCAGAACAGAAAGTTCTCCCCGCAAAGTCCGTGGCGGCGTTACATGGTTCAACATCAGAAAGTGACACGGTGAAAACCACCTTCAAGAAGAGGCACTGTTGCCACTTCTGAGCCACTCCATCCCAAGAACCAGGGGACTTTTTCGCTTGATTGACCACAGAAAATGTCCCAGTGTCTTGCCTCCCCTGTGACAAGGTGAACTCCTTGATGGCAGGGACCCATTTTTTTCCAGGATGTTTCCTGTTCTTGGAATGTTCTTCTCCCTCTTGTGTGGTAGAATGTAATCCCTTAAAGGGTGGGACCTCATGTGGCCTTTCACTCTACTTTCCCAATGCACCCCAAATGTATTTTTATTTCTTATACTTATGGATGCTTGTGTCCTAGCTCCCTACCAGGTTGCAGGTAAGGGAGAGGTGACTGTCTCCTCTGAAGAGGGCCTCCAACCCCGGCCCCACGGTGCAGCACGGGGCCGTGTGCCCAGGAGCTCCTTCGGGAGTCTTTGGGGAAGTACCCAGGTCTGCACAGAACCCCCAAGTGGACGTCCCTGCGTAGCTGCGGGAATAATGATAGGGAATCGAACATATGACAGAAACATTTGTTTATTGGCCGTGTCATTCTTAACAGCTGGCTGCATCGAAGGGCTTTAGGCTTCAGGGCCGAGGGTGGAGACAAAAAGGCCTGCTATCACAATCTGACCTCCTACTCTGGGACCAAGCTGAACCATCCTCTACTCAACCTGACCTCGAGCATTCAATCTTTTCCAGATGGTCTCTGGGTCATCTGAAAGCCTGGGGAGGCTCTTGTGGATTTCCCCAATGAAGCTGAGAAAGTCCTAGAAGGCAAAGAGACAGGAAACCAGTAACAAGAACAAGGACCACAAGGACTTCTAAGACAAAGAGGAGGACACGCTCACTTCTCCTCCTTCAGTTCCTGGAGCACCAAACACTGATCAAACCTGCCGGGTCTTCTGTGTGAGCACCAGAAGAGCCTGGGTTTATCCCTACAAGGATGGCAATTGGTGTGGAAGATTTTGGCCACAGCCGTCAGGAAGCACTGCAAGGAAAGGGCGGAGGGGGGGGGGCTTTCCATGCGGCTCCTGGGGGCCAGACCTGGACATTCTAATTCCATAGAAGGCAAGTTCAGTGGATTTCTTGTTCTTCCTTCCACTGAAATCGTTATTGTCTATACTGGTTTCCTGATTCTCCTGACTTCCCTCTGCATCCATTCAGGTACATTTTGCATCAAGACTCTGAATTCCTCATACTCATTTGATGCAACCCACCAGCATCCCATTACTCTCCTACGTGGCATCCGGGTGACCTGTATCACAACCAACAGGTACCTTCCCAGTTTCCATTTCTTTGTAACTCTACAAAGTGCTGCTCTGAGTGTTTTGCTGTCCTTGGGCCTTCCTTGTGAGCACTGATCTGCTTAGTATGTGCCTAGCAGGGGAACCTCCAGGTCCAAGGGTAGAGGTATTTCAGTCCCTTTTTTCACATAGCTCCAAATTGCTTTCCAAAATGGTGCGATGGATTCCTAGACCACCACAAACCCCATGAGTGTGCCAGGCTTTCTGCAGCCTTCCAACAGTAACCCCCTTTGCCGGGGAGGGAGAGAAAGCTCAGGGCAGCTTTGGCTGCCATTTCTCCTGCTGGGAGGGATTTGGGGCAGCTGGCTTTAACAGCATACAGTTCTTTAGACAACTGTCTATTTATACCCTGTGACGACTCCCCTGCTGGGACATGGCTTCCGATCCTCCATATTTCTGTCAGTTGTCTACATATTATGGATAGCAGCTACTGAGTGGGGAGATTGGATATAAAATTTTCGTCTACTTGGATGCTTCCCTTGTGCTCATTCACCGGTTTTGTGTGTGCAAAACCTTCTCAAAGTCACATGATCAAAACGATCGATTTTATCATCCCAATCTATCCCAATCATGGGAATACCTTGACCCTTGCTAGACCACCTGTCAATAAACTGAATTAGCTCAGGGAGAATCACAGAATTCTGGGATGAACCCATGGAAGCCCCCCCCCATCTCCCAAAACTTGACCCCTCAGCTGTGTAAAGAAGAGATTCACTAGGAGCAGCTCAGGGAACCAGAAGCACTACCCAATGATGGCCTATCATCGCCACCATCTTGATCAAAATAATAATAATAATAATAAACGGAAAAATAGTCTTTCTCTAGCACTTTAACATTTGCAAGTGCTTTATAGATAGCATCTCAGGAGGTAGGCACGATGATCGTTTCCATTTTATAGATCAGGAATCTTAGGCAGACAAAGGCTACGTGACTTACCCGGCATCACACGGCCAATAGCTCGATTCAATTCGAGTCAATAAACATGTATTAAGAGCCTCCTATGTGCCAAGAACTGTGCTAAGGGCTGGGGACAGAAAAAGAAGCGAGAGATAGGCCCCTGCCCTCAAGGAGCTTACAGTTTGATGGGGGAGACAACTTGCACAAAAATAGACAAAGAGAAGGCTCTGTATGGGATCAATAGGAAATCATTAAAAGAGGGAAAACCCTAAAATTAAGATGGTGGAAACATTAATGCTTTCTGAAGAAGGGGAGACCTTAGTTGGGACTCAGAGGAAGCCACAGAGGTCAGGAGTTGGAGCAGAGGAGGAAGAGCATATTGCAGGTCTGAGAGACAACCAGATACAATGCCTAAAGCTGAGATGGAGGGTCTTTTTCCTGGGACAGCCAGGAGTTCAGGGCTACCGGATAGAAAAGTACATGCTGGGCAGTGAAATGAAAGAAGACTAGAAAGGAAGGAGGGGGTTGGGTGATAAAGGGCTTTGCATGCCAAAGAACATTTCCAAATATTCATGTGGGTACGTGCATCATGTGCGTCCTCAGATACACCCGTCCCCCAGAGTTTAGTGAGAAAAAGTATAGATTAAAGTCAACACGGTATCAGGGAGTAACAGGGAGAATAGAAAGGTGACTCAAGAGGCAGAATAGGGTCAGGGATTGGTCAGAAGCAAAACACAATCTGACTCTGCAGGGAGGATCACAAACTGGAGAACAAAGAAAAGAGAGAGATGATAAGGAACTATAACCAGGAACAGGTTGAGAGGAAGAGGAGGGACAGAAGCAGACTGCACCATGCATATAACTCATTAATGTTCAGCACCTCCCCCTTCCCCACACCTTTGCTGTTAGTCTCTGTAAAGAAGAAGTAGGGTCAAAGAAAGGAAAAAGTATAAAAAGGATAGGGCAGAGAGAAATGTACAATAAATAATTATAGCACTGAATCAGAATGGGAAGAATTCACCTAGGAAATGGAGAAAGGGAGCAGAATGGCCTAAAACTTAGGATCCAAAGATATTTTAGAAACGAGAAACACACTCAAACAAATTCCGTCTGAGTTACCATAAGGGTCAGGAGCAAAAGGCTGAAAATGCAAAGGAGAGAATAACACAACTGAAAGCAGCTCTTCTGCTGCTCTGAACTGACAAACACATAAGACTAGAGGTTGGGTGCGAAGGGGAAAAAATGATCCAAGGGATAAATCAGTACTGTATCTGCTTAATATAGGAGAGAAAAAAGCCAAATGGCCAGCACAAACATTAAAAAGAACAAGTCAAAACAGATGATGGAAATCAGTGAAGATGATTTTTGTTCAACAAAATACAAATGAAATTGACAATTGATTACAACGGATTAGTATCCACATATAACTAAAGTAGTCCAAGTGACAGAACAAGAAATGAAGACTTTCCATAGCCCAATCTTTGAAAAAAAAAAAAGAAGTTACAAATGAACTCTGAATGAAAAATAAATTTGACAACCAGATGGATTTATCAGTGACTTCTATCAAGCATGAAAAAAAAATATGATTACAAAAATGACAAGTTTTTATACATAAAACAGTGGCAGTATTGCTTTGATTACTATTCCACTTCACAGGAAAAACTGGAAAGGGAAGGAGGTGTATATATAGTATCTGATCTGGATGGGATTCTTCAGACTAGCAGGTTACCGTGGCTGGGAGGATGGCAATATGTTCCAAGATTTCCAGGGTGGATAAGTGCAATGTGTGGTTTGGGGCCAGCTGGTTATCAAGAACTAAGAATAAAGCCAAAAAATCCTCTGGGAAAAAAATGAACACAACTAGAGTCTTGATACCTAAAGGAGAAAGAATCATAATCAGAAAAAGAAAACTATAGGCCAGTGTCCGTAGTGAATAGCAATTTTCAAATTTTTAAAGTAAAACATTAGCAAGCAGCATATAGCAATACATAAAAATAAGCCAGCAGAGAGATTGAGAACTTCAAAGAAATGCAAAAAAGACTTGTAGCATCTTGTGATGTCTCTCACTTGGAAACTTGCTGTTTATCCAGCAGAAAGATAAACAAGAAGGAAATTACACAGGGAATATGGAGACTTTTGAGTGAGAATTTTAGACCACAGTTTTCAGACTCCAATGAGCCTAAAAGCACAAGTCTTAAAAATATCCTTTTTGTTTTTGGTAATGTGACCCCAAAATGGTCACCAAAAATGCAAGTAGAAAGAAAAAGGCCTAAATGGGAGATGAAAAATGTTATCAATGATGGGGATATCAAAGACCAAATCACAAAGACAACATTAATGAGGATGAGAAACACAAGACAATGTCAGAATGTTTATGGGCTGAGACTTCAATGCTTATTAGAGGAAAATTAATACCTTAGCTTAGACCATCTCCATTAACATAAGAGTAAGAGAACACTAATGACTTAAGGGGCATGCGATGACTTAAGCAGCACAAGGTCAGGGAGGGAGGACAAGGCCGGGAGTCAGGGACACCTCTGACACATGTGGCCTGTCACGGAAACTCTCGGGGACCCAAGGGACTGTCTGAGACTCCAAGTTACAGCCGAGTTCTTGACTGGCACTTGGATAAGGACTTCCCAGGCTGAGTGTTCCCTATCCTGAGGAAACCGCAGCTGCTGATGACACATAAAAAGTTTTAAAGGAACTGAGTACATAAGCAGCGAGTTAATATTCCCAGGGGTGGCTTAACCTCCAGGACCAAGCAGACTTGCGAGTAATGTGTACCACACGTTAAAAAACCAAATCTCTGTACGCCACCGCCAAACGCTTTTCAAGAACAGAGGAGGAAGGCACCAACCTCCATCTAGAGGATACAGAAAGAACCCCAAAGTAATATAGCTTCATAAATACGGATGCATTAATACCAAACAGGTAAGGACACAGCAGCTAGAGATAGGGCGTATGTTTGTTTGTTTTGCTTTTGTTTGAGATGTGGCTAATAGGAAAATGCATTTTGCACCATTTCACATGCATGACTGATAGCATCTTGTTTGCCTTCTCAATGGGTGGGGGAGGAGTGAGAGGGAGAGAGAAAGTCTGTGACACAATTTAAAAAGGAAAGAATATTCAAAATAAATCGCAAACTTTTCAAACACTAAAAGGAGGAGGACACTGCAGCTGCTCCTGCTAGCTATTCCTTCAGAACCTAGCGAGGACAGCCCTCCGGCAGCCGGCGAACCCAGAGAAATACGGCTTATTGCCAACCTGCGCCCAAGGGCCACTCACTTTGGTATGACGATACTCGTCCATTTTCTCTTTGAGCAGTGCTGACTCGAGGAAGGTCTTTTTCTGGCGCACAAAGGTCAGCTGGGAGAGTTCTGCTCTCTTCTTGGTACACTCTGGGCACCGGGAACAGTCGTGCTTCTTAACCGCTGACACCTTGAAATTAGAAATTGGAAGGAGAAATGACCGGATGCCATCAGCCCTAGTTCCGTCGTCGTCGGACTCCTTTCTGAAAGTAACGATCAATAACCCATACGTGGAAGCAGAAGGAGTAACGACAGCTGACATCTTTATGGAGCCTAATGGGAAAAACGTACTTTTGCTACATTAATCCCCACCATTATCTCGTCAAGTGAGGAGAGTGGGTTTCCCCGTTTGACAAATGAACACATTGAGGGGAACCGTGTCCGCTGAGGTCACAAGAGCTGGTTCAGAGGCAGAGATGAGACACGAGCCTAGGTCCCGGGGGTTGAGAGAGAGGCGAGTTATCCTCTGATAACAACAGGAGCCAGCATTCATACAGCATTGTTTGCAAAAGCCTTCCCAGAGAGTAGCCCAGGTTTTCCTTACAACAACATAGGCAGGGGGAGACTATCTCACTCTCCCCCTACAGGTGAGGAGCCCGAGGCAGAAAGAGGTAAAGTGACTTGCCAGGGTCACCCAGTTACTGAGTGTCTGGGCCTGGGTGCGAAATCAGGTCTTCCTGTCTCTAGGCCCAGCCCTCTCTGTACCGGACCACCAGCTGCTCCAAAAAGGGAACTAGAGCACTGGCTGCACCCTGCGCCTGCCATTCTTACCCATACTGGCTACTGGCCTTTAAGCCCTTTCGGAGGAATATGACATTGACCTCATCCAGCAGAGAGATGGGCAGTTGTCAAGGCAAGGTATATCTTCCTCGCATGGGGAGGGGTCTCTAGAAAATTTTGATCAGTACCGAGGTCCCCGGAAACAGACGAGAGAAGGACAAAATCTCCAAGTGGGGAAGGAGCGCCGAGTCTGTGGACTTCCTGAACAAGACGCCGCAATCTAGGCCCCTTCTCTCTTTGCTGCTTTTGGCCTTACTCCCCATCTTGAAGTCTTTGATTCAGTGACCCTGCCCTTCTGGCTATTGAACAAGACAGCCCGTTTCGTGATGCCGGGCGTAATTTCTGGCTACGCTCCACGCCTGGAATGCTCACCCTTGTCATCCCCGCCTCTCGGCTTCCTTGGCTTCCGTCAAAATCCCACCGTCGGCAGGAAGCCTTTCCCAACCCCTCGTGATTCTAGTGCCTGCCCTCTGCTCCACACTGCTGATTCATCTTCTACCCGGCAACGTGTTTGCTTACTGTCCCTTCCAGTAGAGTGTGAGCAGGGGCTGCCTCTGCCTCCCTTTAGTTTCCCAGCACTTCACGCAGTGCCTAGCACATAGTAGGTGCTTAATCAATGTTTACTGGCCAACCAACTGACCAGATTCACCTCCTCATTGCAGCCCCTACTCCCCACCTCCCAGGTTCCTTTGGGATCCTAATTCTCTCATTTAATGTGTGAGCTGCCCCTGTCAGCTTGGTCATCTACCCTCATCAGTTGAGAAAATAAGTCATTTGTGCCTTTAGCCAAAGCTTTCGGGAAAATGTTGGCCGGCACAGAGACAGCTGCAGACCCCGAGATCCTCTAAGAAAGACCTCGATCCGGGCTCCTAGCAAACCATTCTTGGCTGATGTCTGCTATTCAATTGGGCCCAGATCCACCCAACTGCACTGGGACCGAGCCAATACTTGCCCATTTCTTTCCCAAGAAGGCCTTTCTGAAGGAAAGGCCTTACAAAATCTGGATTCCAAGACAATAGGTAAGCAGACGTTAGCAGACGGCACACCCCAAACACAGACGGAACAAAACTCCTTTCCAAGATCCTTTGGTTGACCTCCTGGCCTTAGTTCATTCAAAGACTTAGGCCCTCTAACACTGTTCCTACATGCTATGCTTTTCTCCACCTTCTCTACGATTCACTGTTGCTTCTCTCCCCAAAAAAGATAATAAGTGAGGTAGCTATGGATTCGCATTGTTCTCTATAAACCATATCCTCTCTTCTTTCTCTTCAGAATTGTCAAAATTGAGCAAGAGCTTCCTAAAAGGAGCATTTTAGTCCTTCCTATCCCACAGATCCACTCTGACTCCTTGGAAACGTACCCACCCTTACCAAGTCTAGGGTGCCTATCAGCCCTGACTTGGCACTGCCCTCCTCCCTCCCCCAAATCCTAAGCTGGCTGGGGGTGGTGCCCATACGTGGAAATCCTGACAGGAGGGGGGCTGAAGCAGGTGAATCATTTGCGCTCAGGAGTCCTGAGCTCTGGTGCCCTGAGCTGATTCGGTATCCAGACTACGCCTAACATGGTGAAGCCCCAAGAGCAAGGGGCCGACAGGCTGCCCGAGGAGGGGCCCAGGTCAGAACTGGAACGGGTCAGAGCCCCAAGCAACATCGGCAGTGCCGTCGATCCAGAAAGGGGTCGCCTTATTTCCAGTCCAGGTGAGACTCGGAGGCCAAAGTCTCAAAATCAAACCAACCAACCAAAAAAGTCCCACTTTTAAGATGGGGAGGTCACTTCTTCCTATGGTTCCCATCATTCCCACCAACACACCCACTCGCTACCCCAAGCAAAGTTCCTGGAAAGAATCAGATCGGGAACAGTGTTTCCCCTTGTAGGCGCTTTGGCCTTTGAAAACCTCTTTGTTGGTATCCTCTGCTTTCGTACAAACTTCGTTGCTAAAAAGTACATTTCCCTCTCCTCCCCTCGCCCCCCACACAAGTGGCCCTTGGAACAAAGGAGGACAGGAGGGTTAACGGGCAGTGGCAAAACAACCCAGACTCACAGCAGGTGAGTCTGACTGGACCTGCCCAATGTTTTCCCCACTGACACCCCCCACACACCACCTAAGAGAAGGGAGGGAGGGACCGCATTATCTCAACTCTTCTGGGTCAAGCCAGAGCATCCCAATTAGGCAGAGCTCACTCTGAGCTTGCTGGGTGTGTCCTTTGATGCTCCTTCGGGATTCCTGGTAACCAGCCCCTTCGTCCTCACGATGACTGCCAGCCCCCCTCCCCTCAGTGTTCTTCCAGGCTGGCAACTCTAATGTGGCTTCCCTTTCCTACACTGAGCAAGAAGAGATCAGCCATTCCTTGGTGACTCCAACTGTGCTGGGGGCCGCCTTGCCTTGGGACTTCCTCATCCCCACCCCTCACCTCCATCTACCTGGCTGTTTCCATGATTGGTTTTCATCAAGCCCAATGTCACAAGATCTGGGAGGCGGGAGAAAAACATGGGTCCCTTTGAGGATAAACACATCAGAAGGCTTTCCTTTTCT
Source organism: Antechinus flavipes (assembly GCF_016432865.1). NCBI lineage: Eukaryota > Metazoa > Chordata > Mammalia > Dasyuromorphia > Dasyuridae > Antechinus > Antechinus flavipes. The sequence goes on from NC_067404.1 coordinate 12,190,788, forward strand.
GGTGCTTCCAAGCTCCAGTCACTGTACCTGGCTGGGTGCGGCCCTCAGGTTCTGCTGAGAGATTCTGTTTATCAGCCGATGAGGAACGACGCAGTCGTTCACCTCGTCCGTCACTGGCTTCTCCGCGACCAATCCCTGCGGCTGCCTCTGACGGCCGCTGCCGTTCGCCACCCGGGAGTTCAGCTGACGACGGAGCAGGTTGATCTTCGTGGCACAAAAAGCCTGCACGGCATCCCGCTCACTCTTAGATGCTTCCGTGACATCTGTCAACAACACATGCCCAAAACAAAAATGTCAGCTACGAGCGCAGGTTCAGGAGGGTCACTTATTTTCTATCTTCAGCAGCTTCTGTTTTTATCACTTGGGAAGGAAAAGAAGAGAAAACCATAGATTTCCTAGAGTGACAGGCAGAGCGCACCGGAAGGGAAAGCATCATAACATGGCAGAAGAGACCTGGATACCCAGGTTTTGGAGGACCTGGGTTCAAACCTGGCACTACCACTTCCTGGTGGGGGAGAGGGGAGAGAGAGAGAGAGAAAGAGAAAGAGGGGTGGTCAAGGAACACGTCACTCTCTGGCTTCGGTTCCCTCTTCTTCAGAATAAAGTGCCTAAGTCACATGGTGGCTCACATGTCTATTCAACTCTGCCGGGAAGTACCCCAAAATGCCACAGAATCACATTAGGGCACCATCCACATCCGACGGCCTCGGTCTCACTGGAATCAAGGTCTTCCCAGTCTTTTTGGAATAATCCTTGTTTCGCCCATTCATTCAAGTGCCAGACTAAGATAACACAGCACATGTGTCTCATGGGAGGTGATCAAGCGAAGAGTAGGAAGAGATCCTGAGGAATCCAACTCTGCCTAGACTGGCAGGGGAATCCTTAGAAGGAGCTTAGGTCAGACAGGGAATGGCTGGTTTGGGGAAGATCTATCTCTGAGGCTGCTGACGCGACCTTTGTCCCACTCAAGAGAATAAAAGGTCCCTACACCTCAGTCCTGCACATTGCTCGGCCTTGCGCTTAGCATGCTGCCGACTGCTTCACGATAACTATCACTGTGAGGAGACGTTGGTTGGGGAAGAAGACCATTCAATTAGGGGGAGAAACATGGCTCACTGGATCTCCCTCCCAGCAGGAATGATTGTAGAACTCAACGAACTGTCTCTGATAGACATCATCCAGAAAAGCACGGGACGGTTGCTGTTTCTTTTCTGGGTGAAAGAATCCTATGGATCTCTCCCAGAAGTCATCTACACCACCCCTCCTCTCCCTCACCGAGAAGGGCAAACTTTCTCTGTACAGTTCCCAGCAAAATCCACCTCTACTTCCAACGAGCCAGTCAAGGAAAGCTCCTTCAGTTCTAAGGCTGCCCCTAAGGTACTCTCACGTTGTAAAACAAGAATGTTAGAGAATTTGGAGTTAATTGATGCTCACAGTCATGTTCCCACGTCCCTGAGTTCCTTGGAGCTGCCTTATGAGATGATCCTATGTTAGGGTCTGGTAGAGCTTTCCCAGACATTTCTCCATCACTGGGCACAGGTCGTCAGCCCACTTGGTTACCCCAGAAGTACTGCTGGGAACGGTCTGGGGTGGAGACAGGGCCTTTGCTTTGGGCTTTATGGCACATACTTCCAAGTCTAAAAGGACATGGAATCACCCCTCTATCTCTAGTGATATTTATGTCTAGGGAAGAAAAGGGGATCGGAAAGGCCCAAATTTTACTCTTTGTCCATTCCTTGTGCCAAACGGTGCAGGCCTTTGAGTCACTGAACTTGACGGGCTGTAGAGAAGAAAAGGATGTCAGACATCAGCTGGCAGATGGATAGTTTTAAGGAGAAGGAGTCTGATACCATTGCACGCAGAACTCCTGACTCCTCTCCGCTGATTTCCTGCTGCCTTTCCCCTGTTCTCTCACACATTTCCCATGTGCTTAAACCTCACCAACGGACAGGGACTCTTCCATACTGACGCTGGCCTTCCTGGCTGCTCCACCACCAAGACCCTCCATCTCTCACCGCTGGCCATTATCTCTCCCTGTCTCCTAGCCCCAGAATGCATTCCATCATTCATTCAACTCTCCTCAAAAATACCAGCATCTTCAAGAATCCTTTCACGACCCCTCTTAATGCTAGGGCCCTCCCCCTCTTAATTACCTCCTGGTCGGTTAGCCTGTATGTGTGATGTGTGCCTGTCTGAACGGCAAAGTCCTTCAAGGCAGGGTTGGAGTTTTGGGGACTCTATGTACGCTCACGGCTTAACGGAATGCTTGGCACACGGGGGGTGCCTGAGAAGCGTAGATGGACGATGATATACCCACGGGGAAATGCAATCTAGTGTGAAATAAAGGAAAAGAATGAAACCAGATCTCTTCATGCAAAAGAGGAGCAGAAAAATCCTATTTCAGGTGGTCAATAGAACTAAAATCTAGGAGAAAGAATCCATGAGAATGTAGATGAAGAAGGCCGTGCAGAGGTCCACGAGGATGGCATCAAGAACAGGGCCATTTTTAAGATCATCAAGCAGAAAAGTAAGGAAATTCAATGCATCTTGAAAAATAAAGGCATGGCAATGTTCTTGGCTACAAGGGATAGAGGCTCACACACACTGAGAAGAGGAAGACAACCCACAGAAAGAACCCTGGATTCCGAGGCTGGACGCCTGCTTTAGCCACCTAGTATCTACGTGCCCATAAGCTGGTCACGGAGCTTCTGAGGGCTCAGTTTCCTCCGCCGGAGAACAAGAGGGTTGGATCAGCTGTCTCTTTGAGCTCTAAAATGTCAAAGTTTGTCCACAATGAGGAAATGGCTGATGCTTCTGGGCGCTTCCTTAAAGTTCACTCTGCGATACCTGGCCATTACCTTCCCTGTCACAGGACTTGCCCTGGGGTTCCAAGTCGAAACCACAAGTGTTTTTAAGGCTCACACGAGCCAACGCTGCTCTTCCTTTCTGAGAAGCGCACTGTTGCTTCCAGCCCCATTGGAAGTGGGGCTGATGGCATCCGTTCACGTATAAAGAGCAGGGGATGCTGTCTAAGGAGCATATGCTTAACATCACCTACAGCCAGAAAGAGGGGATCGAGGCAAGACAATTACTGGACGTGGGTTTTCCTTTGCTGGAAGCAAGTGGCCTTATGGTCTTGGAAAGTGAACAGAGCAAAGCTGTTCATTTCCAGATGAAATCTATGGTTGTGTTGTTGTGTTGTGCACAGCAGGAAGGAGCCTACCTGCCATTTACCCAGAACAAAACAGATGGAGAAAATGAGCCACCCTGTGACAAGGGGGGTTTCCATACTCCCCAATCACATGCCTCACTCAACTAAGGAGACTTAGTGAAACTGGTCCAAAACACAAGCGCAAGGTCAAGAACACTTGGGGTGGGGGAGGGGCTGGGGACGCTGACGGTAGCCAAGACAGTTTCCAAGTCGACCAAAGCAGGTGTCCCTGGGCCACCAACAGGAGCCCGGGGGGGACGAGGACCACTGGCTGATGTTGGCATCAGGGCACCCTCCCCACAGCTCAGTGATGCATTTGAGCCAGGACTGGAACCAGATCTCCTGGGCTTGAGCACCAGGCCTCTTTCCACTCCATCACACTGCGGCCAAGCAGAGAACCCAAGGCCTCAGTCTCCAAATACGGTTCTATCGGAACTCGAGACGAGCGCCAGCACCGAAGTTACTGCAGCGCAGAGAGAGGAACGTGGAAAGGCCGAGCTAGGTTCGAGTCCTGAGTCTGAAGAGCCGGGGGACACACAGGGGGTGGAATTCAGAAAGAGATCACCCATCCTCCACACTCCACAGAGCAGTGGAGTCAGGCCTCCCGGCCCTGCTCCTCACCACCCCCTCCCTGGGTCCTTTGCTATTTGCCAAAGCAAGGGAGGGGACAGGATGATGCTACCATCGCATCCGTCCTCTGAAGGGATCACTCACGATGGCAACAAACCTTCCACTTGTGCAGGGAAAAAAGAAAACATCTGCCCGGTACCTCGCTACTCTTTCCTGGAGCATTTTCTCTGGTTCTGCCTTAGCCGGAAGCACAAGAAGGCCAGAACCTCAGCATTTTGTCCCAGCAAAGAAGAAGAGGCACGGCAGCCTCTTCTCCACTTTCCTTCTGCTTGAGAAAGAAGGCGGGCTGACATTTCTATAACGTTTTCAGGTTTACAAAGGCTTGTTTCACGGCAGCCCCGGGAAGGGAGACAGCGCAAGGATACTGTCTGTGTTCCAGAGAAGAAACGGAGGCTCAGAAAGCCTAGGCGCCTCGCCCAGGGTCACACAGCTATGGACAGAGCAGAGGAGGAGCTGGTTACCGCTAAGTCAAGGCCAGGCTTACCTGCGTGGCTTGTGGGGCCCGCCCGGGGCTGTCCGTTGGCACTTTCTTTGGCCTTGAGATGCTGGATCCACCTCTGACTCAGTTTCTCCTGTAGAGCGGCAGAGTCCAACGGGTCCAAGGGCTCATCTAAATTACGACAGGGAGATGTCAGCTGACTATGGTAGAGGCTAGCCGCCAAAGACCTCACAAGGAGGCTCTTGTCACCACAGTCTTTGAGGCCGTCACTGGTTCAACCTCAGGAAGCCATCATAAGGTTTTGTTGTTACTGGGATGAAGCTGACTCAGAACCTGATCGATCCCTCTGGGCGGCCTCCCCTCGGTGAGAATGAGCTTCCTAAGGGCAGGGACTGGTTGGCTTTACTGTGAGCATTTTCTACAGTGATCTGCACATGGGGAGAACCTGAAAAAGCCTTTCTGGCCCATTCTTTATGGCCATGGTCAGAATCTCCAGTAACTGAGTCGGAAGGATTATAAAAGTCTAAAGGAGAGACACTTGGGGGCCGGGGTTATGACCTGCCTTCCTGGGAGGATCCATGCAGGGCACTCTGCCCTCTGAGCCCACATTTGACTTCCTGAGGACATTCTACCCGGTGGGGAGCCCCAATCAATACGCTAGATCCCAGAACACTAAACCGCTCTTTAGTCCCCTGTTTGAGACATCCTAAAAATCAACACAAACAGCAGTATTGAGGAGGGCTTCCTCGCTGACTGCAATGAAAGGAACAGGCTCCCGCAGAGCCCCTAAATTGGAAAGTACCTCAAGAGACCAAGCACTTGAACGGAGAAAGAAGCAGACGCCACTCAGGAGAGGCGGCAAAAAGCCAGAGCTCAGAATGGCAAAGGTTAGAAAGGACCAACGGGTGGGCTTTCTTTGCTGAACTGTACTTCTCTGATACCAGGGAAGGGGCTGTTGAGGTTGGGGAGATGTCACTGGGAAGGGATGGCAAGGGGAAAAAATCCATCATCCTTTTTGAGAAACTGAGAAATTTTGAGAAAAGATGTTCTCTCATCCCAGCGTCATCCTCCAGGCTACAGCATGTACCCAGGTCCCGCTGCCCAAAGAGCCGAAGGACGCCGGGCCCAGAACGTTGCCCTGTGCACCTCTTTTAGGAATCGGAGCCCTTGCCAGCCACTCGTTTCTTTCCCCAGTTGCCATTTGAACCTTTCTGCTTGGTCTGTTTCCTAAGGAGATGCAGAAATGCTTCTTTGCTCACACAACCCTGAATTTTCTTGAAGTCCCCTATCGGGCCACGCCTCGTCATTCTTTCCCCCTCCCTGTCACACTGCAGAACTGTCCTGACAGACAAATCTCAAGGACTGGTGCCAGTGGAGAGAGTGGCCTGTGGAAACGGGTCATCCCAAATAGAAAATTCTCCCCAGTCAGTACTAGCCGGCCCTGGAACGAACCCCATCGTGTTCCTGGAGCAGGTTTGTTTTTTGGATTACCTTCATCGCACGGGAATATTCAACGTGGCCTGCATTCCCTGATCTAGAAGAAGAGAGTACGGCGTCATAGAAAGGGGACCAGACAGCCCTGTTTGTAGTGGCTAGAAGCTGGAAAATGAAAGGATGTCCATCAATTGGAGAATGGTTGAGTAAATTGTGGTATATGAATGTTATGGAATATTATTGTTCTGTAAGAAATGACCAGCAGGATGAATACAGAGAGGACTGGCGAGACTGACATGAACTGATGCTGAGTGAAATGAGCAGAACCAGGAGATCATTATATACCTCAACAACGATACTGTATGAGGATGTATTCTGATGGAAGTGGACCTCTTTGATAAAGAGAGCCTTAATTGATCAAAGATGGACAGAAGCAGCTACACCCAGAGAAAGAACACTGGGAAATGAATATAAACTGCTTGCATTTATGTTTTTCCTCCCAGGTTATTTCTACCTTCTGAATTCAATTCTCCCTGTGCAACAAGAGAACTGTTCGGTTCTGCAAACATATATTGTATCTAGGATATACTGCAACCCATTCAACATGTAAAGGACTCTTGCCATTTGGGGGAAGGGGTGGAGGGAGGGAGGGGAAAAATCGGAACAGAAATGAATGCAAGGGATAATGCTGTAAAAAATTACCCTGGCATGCGTTCTATCAATAAAAAGTTATTAAAAATAAATTAATTAATTAATTAATTAAATGAATTAAATAAATAAATAAATAAATAAAAAAGAAAGGGGACCAGATTTCAAATCAACAGAGGTGGACTCAAATCCTGCTCTTCTCAATATTATGCATGTGACCTCTTACAAGTCACTTCCCCCATGTGGGTCTCAAATGACTCATCTATCGGTCCAGGGTTGGCCACCACATTGTGGTCCCTTTTACTTCTCGATCCCATGTAGGCCCCTAATGCACGTACAACTCACAGACGGGACCGCTGTCAGGAAGGGAGTGAAACCGAGATAGAAAGGGGATAGAAAGAAGGGTGAAGGACTTTGCTGCGTGGCAAGGGGAGGTGAGGAAGGAGGTAGATATCCACCTGAGGAGCTGCTGAAGTAACAATTTCTGGCTTCCCAGTGGCCTTCCCTGCCCCTCACTGTACTTTCTTCAGAAGAGCTGGGGCCTCTTCACCAAGGCACCCGGTGGGACCTTTTATCTCTACTTGGCCCATGTTCTCTGAGGAAACAGAGAGCCAGACGTCTCATTTGTGGAGGGGGCATGTCAGGGGTTGCTTCTGTTGCGGTCTGCAGGTTGCTGATGTCCGTGGTGAACCTGTCAGTGGCAGCAGGGCTGGCCTCCCGATACTAGAGAAACATGGGCAAAGGTGGGAGGTGGGAGGAAGTGCAACCCTGAGCTTGTGGCCAACAGAACTGACTTAGCACGGTGCCCGGCATGTAGGAAATGCTTAATAAATATTTGCCCATTGATGGACTGCCTCACAGCCCTCTCCTGGCCCCTCCCACTGGGATTTCTTTACCTTCATCCTTGGAGCTCGGCATCAGCCACTTGCTCACAGAATGGCTCCCGGAGGCACTGGACTCAGTCTGGTCGTCATCGGAAGCCACCAAAGAGCCACAGGGTTTCCGCTGCGTCGGGTGACATTTTTCCTCTTCTCCCACCACCATCTCCTCCTCTCCTTCCTTCTCTGTGAAGGACTCAAAGCTCTCACTGGAGTAATTAGAAGGAACACTGCTATCCTCCGCTTGTGACTGTGGAGAATCATCTCTGGGCATCTCGGGTGAGGCTCCACCGGGGACCACGTAAGGCATGGCTGCAAGAACAAAAAGAAGCCCTTGGCCCTCTGCTCCCTGCCCCGCTCTGCCCACTCCCTTGGCACGACTAAGGAAAGAGAAGCAGCACAGAACCAGCACCACTTATGTGGCCGGCGGAGAGGGACAAACACTGGAGACAACAAACGAGAGCTTCCCCGGCCGCGTCTCGTTAGGAGGCACATCTCTGGCATCCGCCTGATACGAACACGTGCGAATTAGCTCCCAAGAAGATAAAAGACTTGGTGAGAATCGAGTCTCTGCCACTTAAGACTCTAGAGACAGTTGTGAAAAAATATGGGGATGTTCCTTTTTCTCTTAAAGTGAATGGGGAACAGCGAGGACTGGAGTGAGGGTTAGGAAGCAAAGTGGCCCCGTGGGATAAACAACTCCCAGATTTGTTTCCCTGCACCACAAGATCGAGGCTTAGTTTTCTAGTCGGTTCCCGGGGCCTTACGGCTAAATGACACCCACCTGCCCAACAGGAAGGGGTGGGTAAGAAGAGGGAGTATTTAAGGAAAGAAGAAGAGGGTCACTTATTAGGTAACTGGGTCCATTCAATTTCAGTAGATGAACTCTACTTTGAAGGTGAGCCTCATTTTGCATCACAGGTCTTAAAGCATCCATGGTCTGGAGCTAGTGTGGGCCAGCGTGGGCCAGCAGAAAGTGGGCAAAGATACAGCTACAATATTTACTTCAGAAACCTTGACAAAGGGATTAAAATGGGCACATAAGTTGGCTGCATCTCCTGGACCTAATGGAAGCTAAGCGCTGAGGCTACAAATTCAGGTTTCTATTCTGAAAGTTACTTGTGTGGGAACCCAGAGTACTTCCCACGGGCTAAATCTTGTCCCAAGGACAGCAGCGCTTGAGCCCTCTCAAGTTGAAACAGTGTTTTATGTACATTCTCCCAGTGGCTCCTCACACCGTCCCTGTGCTACCATCCCTCCCCCAAAACTCCCTGATGTGATTGCTCATGATCATACAGCTACAAAGTCTCACAAGCAGCATTTGAATTTGGGTTTCTCAAGCACAGAGTCCAGCCCTATTACTCCCACACCACACTGCCTCCTCTCCTTACTAGATGTGAAAATGTGAATCCCCCAGAACACTCAATAGCAACTTGTCCCATTCCTTTAGTTTTCTGGGCTGAAGATGAACCAGGAAAGTGTTTCTGTTTCTGCTCTTGGGGACAAAGTCTTCTCAACAAAATAAAAACAGTTCCCATTCCTGTCTTAGTTGGGACAATGATGATCTACAATGTGAAACTGTCTTTCGGTAACACAGAATGTTGCCCAAACACAAGGTCGTCCTTCTGAGCAAAGCTCCCCATGCTCTATGTGGGGAGGGGGAGGCAAAGTGGACACCGGATCACCCCCTGTCAGCTCTTCCTGGGGGATGCCCTTTTTTCTTTATCTGGCCCTCATCTCGGCTCCTTCTGCCCCACGTCCCATAGGATAAAACGTCATCTACTTATCCTTCTCCTTGTGCTGAAATGGGCAGAAGGGGAACAAAACTATTGAACAGTGGGAATGGGTACTGGAAAAGACCTCAGAGACGAGGGATTCTCTTTTTTAATCTTTTTTCCCCACTCAATAAAGTTTTATTTTTTCCAGTTACACGTAAAGAGAGTTTTCAACGTTCGTTTTGCTAAGATTTTGCGCTCCAAATTTGTTCTTCCTCTCTCCCACTTCCCTACCCCCTCCCAATTCAGCAAGCGATCTGATCTAGGTTATACGTGGAAAATCATTTTAAACATATTTCCACGTGAGTCATGTGGTGAAGGAAAAATCAGAACAAAAGGGACTCACCACGAGAAAGAGGGAAAAAGTGAAAATGGTGTGGTTCAATCTGCCTTCAATCTCCACAGTTCTTTCTCTGGATGGCACCTTCCATCCCAAGGCTAGGAGAATTTTCTTGGACCACCCTGTTGCTGAGAAGAGCTAAGTCAATCATCACACAATCTTGCTGTCACTATGGAAAATGTTTTCCCAGCTCTGCTCACCTCATATAGCTCATGCTGTTCATATAAGGCTTTGCAGGCTTTTCTGAAAGCACCCTGCTGATTCTTTCTTTTTTTTTTAATTAAAGCTTTTTATTTTTCAATACACATACATAGACAATTCTTTAACATGAGCCTTCGCAAATTCCCAATTTTGTGTTCCAATTTTCCCTCCCTTTCCCCACGCCCTCTCCTAGATGGCAAGTAGTCCAATATATGTTAAACATGGTAGAAATACGTTAAATCCAATATATGCATACATATTTATACAATTATTGTGCAGCACAAGAAAAATCAAATCAAACCAGTCAAAAAGAAGAAGAAAAGAAGAAGAAGAAGAAGAAGAAGAAGAAGAAGAAGAAGAGGAGGAGGAGGAGGAGGAGGAAGATGAGGAAGAAGAAAAGGAAAAAGAAGAGGAAGAAGAAGAGGAGGAGGAGGAGGAAGAAGAAGAGGAAGAGGAAGAAGAAGAAGAAGAGTAGGAGGAGGAAGAGGAAGAAGAAGAAAAGAAGAGGAGGAGGAAGAAGAAGAGAGGAGGAGGAGGAAGAAGAGGAGGAGGAGGAAGAAGAGGAAGAGGAAGAGGAAGAGAAGAAGAAGAAGAAGAAAAGAAGAAGAAGAAGAAGAAGAAGAAGAAAAGAAGAAGAAGAAGAAGAAGAAGAAGAAGAAGAAGAAGAAGAAGAAGAAAGTACAAGCAAGCAACAACGAAAAGAGTGAAAATACTATGTTGTGAGGCACTCTCAGTTCCCACAGTCCTCTCTGGGTGCAGATGGCTCTCTTCAGCACTGAACAATTGGAACTGGTTTGAATCCTCTCATTGTTGAAGAGAGCCACGTCCATCGGAATTGCTGATCATTTCTGACAGAACAATCATATTCCATTCCATTGTTCAGCCATTCCCCCCTTGATGGACATTCCCTCGGTTTCCAGTTCCTAAAAAGGGCTGCAACAAACATTTTTGCACATGGGGGAGCTTTTCCCTTGGACGAGCTCTTGGGAATATCGTGGCACTGCTGGATCAGCAGCAGACCAGGCATTCTGAACCCGGGGCGCACAGACCTCATTCTCCAGAGTCCATCAATGGTCTGCAGGGGCTCTGTGAACGCACTTAGGGCAGGAACGAATGACATGTTCCTTTTCAGTAACTTCTACATGATCTTGAGCATCTCCTTTGACCAGGGATGAAGGCAACAAACTGGATTCAGAAAAGGGGCCCATCAGCTTCCCCAGACTGACTGACAAAGGGGTTCGTGACCCCAAATGGTGGGGGGCCCTTTCTCTACAGTCCAAGTGGCTACCTGTCACCTAGGAAACCTCTGAGAACTTTGTTTAGGACTTCAGACCTAGTTCAGAGCCAGCACCAACCCCAGGCCCTGCCTTCAGCCACCTCCCCTTTCTCTCCTGCTCCTGCTCCTCCTCCTCCTCTTTTCTCCTCCTCCTACTACCCACTCTACTCCAAGTGTGGGGCAGTTGATTGAGTTCTCTGACCCTTCAAATGATTCTTCCAAGTTGTTGCCAACCTCTTCCATGACTAAAATGTGTGTGTGCCTTACAGCAGTCGGTACGTGACCCAGTATTTTCCTTTCCCTTCTCCCAGGTGATCAAGATAGCAGCTCTCTCGCCAGCCACTTGACTTGGAAGTCCCTTTTTGACCTCAGGAGACAAGAGGTAGAAGAGCTCTGGGAGATCACCCAGTCGCCCTTCCGGGCACTGCACAAGGAGAAAGGAGGGTCCCCGCCTAAGGACTGGTGGCTAAGGACCAGAAGGGTCCTGGGAGCAGAACCCAGGGTTCCGGGCCCTTTCCCCCACCTCCCGCAAAACAGCCCCTGCAATCCAATTCAGGGTGAACAAAGGGGGGAACACGTGCAGGAAATAACGAAGGCGGAATGAGCAGAACCAAGGGAAAGTTTTCTGCACTAACAGCAGGATTGTTTTAGCCACTTTGGGCCACCAAGTCATTCTGATGTTTACAAATATCCAAATGAATGACGGGCCTAGGAAGCAAGAAGCATCGGGGAAAGAACCGCCACCCAGAGAGAGAGATGGATAGATCTGTGACTAACGGGGGCCACGGGAGGGCAGAGAAAGTGAGGTGATAACTTTCAAAGGGAACTCTGGACAGTATAGATCTGCGGGCTCAGGAGCAATCCTCTTTCTTCCTATTTCTCTTTGTTAGGGAAATGCTTGTTTTCTTTCTCAAAGTCAGAACAACAACAACAAAAAAGTTGTGGAGAGCCCAGCCAGTCTGCCAGCCCTCTCAGGGCCACAGAGGAGCCAGAGGGACCCTCACTTCCGGCCCCCTCCTGGCTCCCCACCCGGGCCCCTAGGACACCAAGAAGGACACACAAACCAAGGGAGGCCAGTCCCGGTCGCCAAAGGCTTATTCCTGTGGGTATGGGGGAGGATGGGAGGGAGGGAGGGAGGGAAAAGGGGAGGCTGAAAGAGGAGATGGGAGAGGGGAAGAGAGAGACTGGGAGGGGGTGGGAAGCGGGGATGGGGGAAGAGAGGAGCTAGAGGGACGAAGCGGGAGGGAGAGAAGGCTTGCAGCTGTTGCTTTCCTTCATCATGTGTCCCCCGAAATACCTAGTGGGGTGCAGCTGTTCCCAGGAGGGGTCTCTCTCCGCCTCCCCAGGAAGTCTAGGGGACTGGTGGGGGGCCCCGGGATCAGGGTCCCGGGACAGGAATAATTCCTCCCCTCACCCCCACCCCCTGTACGTTTTAGGAAACTGAGGCCCGGAGGGAGAAAGGTCCACTTCGGGCCACACCGACCAGTCCCGGAGATCGGGGGGTCCCTCACGCGGTCACCGGAAGGGCCGGGCCCTCAGCTTTGGGGTTCTGGGGGAGTAACTGAGGGGGCCCGGAACTGCAGGGAGAGGCCCCCCATCTGGAAGCCTGGCCGCCGGGGTCTTTTTCGGGGTCTGTGTGGGGGATTGGGAGATGGCCAAAGAGAGGACCAGAGCCAGAGGGGGCGGGGGCGTCCCGGGGTGTGAAGGGACGGGGGACACCAGGCCTACCGAAATCAGGTCCCGGGGCGCGTGGCGGGGGACGCTTCTTCCTCCCGTCTGGACAGCAGCGCCGCAGCTTCTTCCTAAGCTCCGTTTTCCCGGCAACTAGCAGATGAAAGGCCCCTCCCCTTCGCGAGGCACTGGCCGGAGAGGGCGGGGCTTTTCCTCGCGATGGGGGCGTGGCCCTAAGGGACCTCGGCTAGGTTTAGCCGGCCCTGGGGGCGGGGACTACGGGAGAACGGGGGTGGGGCCCAGGAGGCCACGGTTAGGCTTCGCGGGCTCTGGGGGAGGGGCTTATCGGAGGATGGGAGCGGGGCCTGGGGCTGGCGGGGAGCACCAAGTGAAGGAGCTGGGGCCGGCCCTGCCCGGCCGTGAGGTCTGCGCTGAAAGCCGTCCTACCGGGCTCTGAGCCTGCTCGTCTGTCACTCCCTCCCTCCCTTTTTCGTTCGTTCCTTAGTTCCTTCCTTTCTTCCCTCCCTCCCTTCGTTTGTTCCTTCCTTCCTCCCTCCCTAATTTCTTTCCTTCCTTCTATCCTTCTTCCCCTTCCTTCCTTCCTCCCTCCTTCCCTTTCTGCGGCTCAGAATGATGAGGGATCCCCATTTAATAAAAGACTGGAGAGATCTCTAGGAGCAAAAGAAAGTTTATTGTGTGTTCTCCCGAGAAGCCTGCGGCCCCGCAGCCCAACAAGCATTGGAAGGGAGGAGGCGCCTTTGGGCACAGGTTGGACACTTTAAATAGTCCCCAAGGCAAACGCCCCGCCCACCACTGACCCTCATCCTCATTGGCTGAGGTTCTTAAATGGTGGGAACTACCCAGGAAACTAAAGGTTGGCCAATAGGTACCTGGCTGCTCCTATTTAATTGAGGAGGTAGAAAATGGTGTCATGGAGAACAGCAGGAAGGGGACTTAGGGATGTCCTTGAGTCAATGCCCGAGGACTATCTTCAGGCCCACTGCAGCTCTGGGGTGATGAAGCCTTACTCCATTTTCACAGCTGTCTTGAGAGATCTCGCTCCATTTCGTTCAGCTTTCCTTCGTTCTTTCCTTCTTCCCCTTCCTTCCTTTCTTCCTCCTTCCCTTCCTTCCTTCCTTTTTTCTTGTTTCCTCCAATCTTTCTTTTCTGTTTCTCCTTGCTTTTTTCTTCCTTTCCTTTCTTTTCTTGTCTTTCCTTTTTTCTTCCTTCTTTCTTTTTCTTTTCCTTCTTCCTTCTCCTTTTCTTTCCTTTCTCTTTCTTCTTATTTCTTCCTTCTCTGTTTCCTCCTTACTTCTTTCTTCCACTCCTGCTTTTTTCTTTCCTTCCTTACTCCTGTCTTCTTTGTTTTTTTTTTCTTTCTTTTCCTTCTTTCCTTTCTGTTTCCTTCCTTCTTTTCTTCTTTTTATTGTTTTCTCATCCCTTCTTCCATCCTTTTTTCTTTGTAAGTTTTCTTTCCCAATGGGGCAAGGAAGCAGGTTGGAGTAGGGGATGGCCACCAGGGAAACTGAGGCAGAACAATTCAGGGAAACTGAGGTATTACAATTCAGGGAAACTGAGATATTACAAGAAGAGACAGAGAGTGAACAGATTGATAATCGTTTTATGAAATTATGAGACAGAGTCAGAGAGACAGAGACAGAGAAAGACAGAAAGGGAAAGTGAGAGAGACAGAGACAGAGAGAAAAAGAAATAGAGAGGGAGGAGAGAGAGAGTGAGAGAAAGGGTGGGGAGATGGAGACAGAGAGGGGGGAGCAAGAGAGAGAGGGAGACAGAGAGTGAGAGAGGCAGACACAGAGAGACAGACAGAGAGAAAGTCAGAGACAGAGGGGGGAGGAGAGAGAGAGAGTGGGGAGATGGAGAGACAGAGAAAGATCTATAGACACACACACACACACACACACACAGAGGGAGGGAGAATTGGTTCAATCTGTATACAGACACAATCACTTCTCTGAATATGGATAAGATTTTTCATCACAAATGCTTCAAAGTAGTTGTGGATCATTCTGTTGCTTAGAATAGCAACATCATCTCAGAACATTGCTGTTACTTTGTATATAATACGTTTCACTTTACTTTAGCTCAATGAGGACTTCCCAAAGTTTTTTCCAAGAGCAACTTGCTCATCATTAAGCAGTAACATCCCAGTGTGACGACCGCGCTAGCACCCCGGACACCCCAGAATCAGCCAGAGTCAGGATAAGCAAAAGTCCTCAGTCTTTCTTCTTGGTCTTTAGGGTTAGAAGTGAACAGGATGGAGGCAGAATCTCCGTGACCACCTTCTCCCTTGTCTACTGCCAAAGTGACCCTGGCTACTCTTACTCCAGCCTCTAGTCCCTCCTACAATCCTCTGTATACACCAATCATCGAGCCAGCACAGGATAGTGGGGAGGGCTATTTTCCAAGAATATGCCAGTAGAATATTGTCCAATCAGTAGTTAGCCTCAAGTGCTCAGCTGTCCTGACCTCAGTGCATTGACACAAGAGTTTCAGCCCTCTACATCCCAGGACAATCACACACTACAATTTATTCCCCAGTTAATGGGCTTCCTTTTGTGAGGGGCAATGGGGCACTGCTCTCTCTTTGAGATGTGCCACGGAGCCTGTATGTCACATCAGCGGGTAGGGAGGGCCCAGGAGGTAAAAAGGAGCTTGGCCTCTGAGGCAGGAGGTTGTGTCTGGCAGGAGTTAAAGCAACTAATAGGTATTTAACATATTCTTTAACATATTTCACATCTATGGGAATAATAGCAAAGGACATTTGAAAGAACAAAAATCAGGTATATGGGACTACCTGTCATCTAGGGTAGAGGGTGGAGGGAAGGAAGAGAAAAGTTGGAACAGAAGTTTTTGCAAGGGTCAATGTAGAGGGTCACAGTCAGTGGGGGATCTCTGGGTGAAATATGAGAACCTTCAGCCCAGAGAGAACCTGCTCACAATTTCTGGTTCACTCCCCATCTCCCCAAGGGCTCTCGGCCTTCCTGAGGAGTGGGGGGGGGGGGGGGGAGGGCGGTGACAACCTGTGTTGAGATTGAAGCAGAGGGACAGCAGGTGGCAAACTACACACAATAGCAAGTTATTCATGTGGCCCTACGTGCTCAGAGCTGTTTTTGTTATATTATAAAAAGGGGAAAGCCCTTAAAATAAATGGACTCCATTTTCCCACCCTCCTCAGGAGTCCTGCCTCATCACTTCTCCACTAGGAAGGTATATTTAATCACCCCAGTGTGGGGGCTCTAGGAAGCAGGACATAACATTCTGGTGGCCAGATGTGGGGCTCTAGGTGAGGTCCTGCACACATCAGCTCAACTGACGTGATTGGCCGACTTCAGTGGAGAAGTCCCGTGACCCGGAACGGGGTAAGTATCGAAATCGGCAAGCGGGAAGAATCTGTTTCAAAGAAAGATTTGGGCTGAGCTGCATAGGATGGTGTGATTCTAAAAAAATAACTATGTAGGGAGACATAAAAAGGAGTACTTAGATAAATGAGGTATAAAGGGAAGAACAGCTACAGAAGAAACTAGAGGGGACAGGTGGGGAATGGGTTTAAGAGCAAATAACAGATATATAGATGTAGATAGAGATAGATTGATCAATTGATAGATAGAGATATATAAATATATAAAGAGATATAGAACTGCCAAGAGAGACAGAATAATATAAACATAAAAATCCTTTCTGTGCAAGTAAGATCAGATCTAAATAATTGGAGCAAAATTTGTTGCTCATGGGTAGATAGAGCCAAGATAATTTTTTAAATGACAATTTTACCTAAGTCATTTATTTATTCGATGCATCCCAATTAGTTGACTACAAAGTATCTTATTGAGTTAAAAAAAAAATAGCAAAGGCCATTGGAAAGAACCAAATAGCAGGAATTTCAATGAAACCAGGGGAAATTTGATGTGAAGGAAGGAGATTCAGCAGTATTAGACCTTAAACTCCTGAGAGCATTATTGAAGTGTAAAATATATAATTTTGATTACTTTAAATGCAAAAATTGTATAAATAAAACCAATGTATCTGAGAATAGAAGAAATGCAGAAAATGGGGAGGAGAACTTTCATAAGACGGTGTCTCAGACAGAATGTGATTGGTTTGGAATATTGCTGTGGTGTAGGAAATGATGATCTGGTTTATTTAGGAAACCATGGGAAGGCTTGAACTTATGAAGGAAGATGCTCTCCATCTGCAGAGAAAGAGATCATAAGTAGAAATATGCAGAATGCTTTATCACATATTTGCATGACTATATATGTGCGTGTATGTGTAAGCCTATACAAATTTGTGCCTAGGTATATATCTCTGTGTTTGACTATAGCTTTCTTTAGGGCAGCAAGGAGGAAGGAGAGGGGAGAGTGGGAGGGAAAAACATAAAAGAAAAAGTGCACAGAAGAGAACAAAATAAAACCTGCAAGGAAGTAAAGCAAAATTGGGTAGCTTCGAAAACAATGGGTAGTATTTATTATATAGATTTTCTTGACATAGAAATGCATTGTCTTCTATTGAATCCTCTCTTGTGTTCTGCTGTGACCATGGTAATGTTCTTTTAAAATGAATAAAAAATTATCCAAAAAAGAAATATGTATGTGTGCACATTCACATATATGTTGATGTGTCTATATGATGATCACCACAGTATTCATAGCTAACATTTGCAAAGGACTTGAAGGTTTGCAAAG
This sequence comes from Antechinus flavipes, assembly GCF_016432865.1. NCBI lineage: Eukaryota > Metazoa > Chordata > Mammalia > Dasyuromorphia > Dasyuridae > Antechinus > Antechinus flavipes. Next base: position 12,207,994 of record NC_067404.1, read on the forward strand.
GACTTTCCCTCGGGTATCTCATTCCATGCTCAAAACCACCCTGGGAGGTAGGTGCTACTGTCATCTCCATGTAGGAGATGGGGAAACTGAGGTTAAGAGAGGGTAAGGTGCTGGCCCCGGGCCACACAGATAATTAGTGTTTAAGGTAGGATTGGGAACTTGGGTCTTCCTGAGTCCAAGGGCAGTACTCTGTCCACTGGGTCACTGAGGCATCAGTTGTAATGTGGCCATTGTGATGGCGGGATGGAGCTGCAGACGCAGTATTTCCAGCTCCGCAGGAAGCATTAAGGCTAAGAGAAAGGGTGTGGAGAGGTGCATCTTGGAAGCAGACTTCTTAGAGTGCCCTGGCTACTAGGTAGGTAGCCGCTTTCCTGTCTTGCCTGGGTCCCTCTGCTCAGGACTCATGCACACTCTCAGCCAGGGAACAGCTTGTCCCTGAGAAAAGGGGCAGACCTTTTTCCTCTTCCCTCTTTGGCTCATGAAGGCCCTGCCACCTGCCACAGAATGTCCACAGGTCCACAGAAAAGAAGCGTGGCCTACGCCACTCTTCCAGACCAGCGTGCATTTGCCAGGCAGCCACTTAAAGATAATGGGTCTGCAAAGAAATCATACAAAAGGGAAAAGTCCCCACATGTACTAAAAATGTTCGCAGCAGCCCTTTTTGTAGTGGCAAGAAACTGGAAACTGAGCAGATGCATCAGTTAAGGAGTGGCTGAGTAAGTTATGGCATACAAACGTTAGGGAATATAATTATTCTATAAGAATGATCAGCAAGATGATTTCAGAGAGGCCTGGACAGACTTACATGAACTGATGCCGAGTGATGTGAGCAGAACCAAGAGAACATTGTACATGGCAACAGCAAGACTCTGTGATGATCAACAGTGATAGGCTTGGCTCTTTCCAACAATGAGGTGATTCAGGCCAATTCCAATAGACTTGTGATGGAGAGAGCTATCTGCATCCAGAGAGAGGACTGTGGGCGCCTGAACGTGGCTCACAAGGCATTTTCCCCTTTTTTGTTGTTGTTTGCTTGCTTTTTGTTTTTTTCTCATTTTTTCCCCTTTTGGTCTGATTTTCCTTATGCAGCATGATAATTGTGGAAACATGTTTAGAAGAACTGCACATGTTCAACCAATATTGGTTTGATTGCTGTCTAGGGGAGAGGGTGGAGGGAAGGAAGGGAGCAAATTTTAGAACAGAAGGTTTTGCAAAGATGATTGTTGCAAACGATCTTCGCATGTATTTTGAAAATAAAAGGCTATTTTCAAACAAAAATCCAATGGGTCTGAAAGAAATTCTGTTCTGCTTGGTTTATACCTCTACCAGAGCCCTGCACAAGTACTTTCTCTTATCCCCTCTGTGTTCACCTGTGTCCCTTGTTCCTGCCTGGGCTCTTCCTTTAGCTGCCCAGGGAGGGAAATGAATGAAAATGGCAGTTGTACAAGCTTGGTCAAACCGGCCAATTCCTAAATGGAGTGTGGCAGTATGTGTCCCGCCTAGAGCCCCCTCATTTCTGCAAAGGCTGCCGTGGGCAGGAGCCTTCTCTACTATGCCCTCTAGGAGCAAGCTTAGTCCTGGCACATGCACAGGACTGTTCCCCCCAATCCCAAACCCCATCCCCCTCTGTCCCTCTCCTCCTAGTGTGCCTTCCCCTCCTTGACATCCTCTCCTGCATCCCTTCCTGTCCTTACTTTTTGCTTATGGTTGTTGTGAGTCGGTTTCAGTCAGTGTTTGAGTATTTTAGCAAAGGAACTCCAGGGGTTTGCCCTTTCTTCCTCCAGCTCATTTTGCTGATGAGGAAACAAGGGCCAACAGGATGAGGTGATTGCCTTGCTCAAAGTGCCACAGCCATATTTGAATTCAGGAAGATGTCATTTCAGGCCAGCCTACCTAGCTGCTCTTCCATTCTCGGTGCTTTGAAGTCTTCCTATTGGGCAGAGTGATCTGCCAATCTACTCCAGAAGCAGGAAGCAGAGCCTGGGGGTGGAGCTAGAGGCTGGTGCTGTGTGCTTGTCACATGGCTCAGGGTGCCCTGCCTCAGAGCATGAGGGTGAGAAGGTGGAGAAACTCTGAGAGCAGCCTGAGCTGGGGAGCCTCGGGACCATTTTTCCCCAAGCTTGCAGAGCCTGTGAGAGGGACCTATGAGGTGATCTGTGACCTGTGCTAGAGACCTACCTTGGGGCCACTGGGTCTTCGAGGCCCATGTAGAGGTGATCTGGGCCTACCTTTACGTAGAGCCTCCTTGCTGGATCATTAGGAGTAGGGGTGGGTTATCAGGGCCTCCCCCCCCCACGCTGGTCCATTGGATGGGTGGGACATGGGGCCTTCCCTGCTGGTGCACTGTGGGGCGACTAGACCTCCCAGTAGGGCTTCAGAGTCTACATGCAGAGTTGGCTCCAGCCTCAGCCTTTCCCCTCTTCTCACCACAGTGAGAATACCCAGATGAGACTGTGAGTGTCTCTTTGGACTTCAGGAGACTCTTGAGGGGCCATTGGCCCCAAGCCTTCATTCCTGGGGGCAGGGCAGGGCAGGGAATGGAGGGGTGGATGAGAGGGAGTGAGAGATTCTTCGATGACCATGACCTTGGCTATTCTCATGTTTATTGAAACTTCTGTTGTCCCACACTGACCTTAGCCATTGGTCCAAGACTGGCAACTGGGGGAAGGGCCGAGAGAGGGGTAGGGTGTGGCTTTCCCGACCCTGGCCTTGGCCATGATTGTCTAAGACCTCCTCTTGGCCAGCCTTGACCTTGGCCATTCCTCTCTGAGGCAAGATCCCTTGGTGTCCTGTCTATGCAGACACTGTCCTTAGCTAGTCTATTCGCACAGAGGGAGATCTATTGGGGACCTCTATGTGGTCACTGGCCTTGGCCATTTTACTGAGATCTAATCAAGCGTCTCTTTCCAGACTGAAATCTTTGGCCTTGCTGACTCCGGTCCCCTAGATCACTACAGAAAACTGCAGACAGTGGCTGGCAAGGACCTGATTCTATGCCCCCTTTCCAGTCCTTTGCCCTGAACTGGGGTCCTAAAGGCATCTCATGCTATTGTGACCTTAGGCCTTCTCATCAGAGTGAGATCCCCAAGGAGAGCAGAAGGCCCTTCAGCCATGGGCAAACACTTTGGAAGCACCAATTAAATGCCGGGGGACTTGCAAAAAATCCCTGCCTTCGAGGAACTCCGGGTTCAATGGGGGAGGAGACAACGGCAAACAAATGTATGCAACGACACTAGGCAGGATAAATGGGAAATAATGGAAGAAGGAAGGCACTGGAATGAAGAGGGTGGGAAAGGCTTCCCGCAGAAGATTGGATGGCAACTGGGACTTAGAAGAAGCCAGGGAGGTCAATGGGCAGAAGGGAGGAGGGAGAGCATTCCAGACCCGGAGACAGCCAGAGAGACTGCCTCCAGCTGAGAGATGCAGGGTCCTGTGAGTGGACCAGCCAGATAGGAGGCCAGGATCATTGGCTAGAAAAGAACAAGGCAGGAATAAAGTGCAAGAAGTTTGGAAGAGGGTTGGGAGTTGTGGAACCTAGATTGTGAAGGCTTTGAATGCCAAAAAAAAAAAAAAAAGATTTTGTCACACCTCCTGAAGGCCATATGACCCTTCAGTGGGTTGTAAGCCCCTTGAGGTCAGGGACTGTCTTTCTGCTTATCAACAGTATTTGAAGTAATTTAGCACAATGCCTAGCATGTTGTAGGTGCTTTGTGTTGCCTTGGGTAATCAAGAGCTCATGGGTAACTCTGGAGAGAACCAATTCTCTTGAATGGTGGACTGAGAACGCAGGTTGTGAGAAGGTAGGAAGGAAGGAAGGAGAGAAGAAGTGGAGGCACCATTCATGGAGGGCCTTCTCTAGAAGTTTGGCCACAAAGAGCGGGAGACATAGTGTGGTGGTTAGTGGGGATGGTGGGCTGAAATGAGGTGGGTTTTTTCCAGGATGGGAGAAAGATGGGCACATGTGTGGACAGCAGGGATGGAGCCAGATGCTAGGGAGAGCACTGGAGATCCCAGGCAGAGAGGGCAAGCTGTTGGAGGAGATGGGATAGAATGGGATCACTTGAACTGTTAGCCTTGATAAGGAGTGAGGCCAGGCCTTTTCCCACGGAGCAGGGGTGATGGAGGAGAGAATAGCAGCAGGAATCTGAGGGACAGGAGAGAAGGAACAGGGAGTTCACAGCTAGTGGCCTCAGTTCTCTGTTAAATAGAAGGCCAAGGTCTCGGCTGAGAGAACACAGCGGGGGAGGGGTGGGGGGATGGCCATGGGAGACTGGAGGAGGCCTGAGAAGGTTTGGAGGAGGCATTGTGGAGAGGGAACAGAGGACTTGGGATTGCCTAGTGGTGGCAAGGAAACAGATGAGGTTGTGCAGCCTAAGTCGGTCGTGGGCCCTGCCAGAGAGCGGGGTGTGACTGTTCCCCATCTTCCTTCAGCAGCACATATATGGTGGAGTGAAGGTGCAGGATGGTGGGAGTGACTGAGGCTGAGGCTTGGCAAGGGGGCAGTCGGTGATATGATAAGAGGGCCAGGCATGCCAAGATGAGACCCTTGGCTTTGCAAGTCTCTTTTCCAGTTGGATAAGGGGATTTCCGAGTCCTTGTGCCTGGAAGTATATATTGTGCCATCCCTGTGGGTGGCAGGACCCGGGACGTGGCCGTCTTTGTGTGTGGCTGAAGTGCAGTGGAGGGGGAGCCCTCAGTCCTCCTCCTCAGGCCCCCGAGGCATCTCCTCTTTCACCTTGACCCCTGCCCACCTCAATCCAGGCCCCAAGCCAAAGTTCTCAGGGATATCAATGGAAATCTGTCTCCTTCACAGAGCCACCTCTGCAGTGAGAGCATCCCTGGGCCCTTCCAGTGCCCATCTGTCCATCATTCCATTCTCCTTCCCTTGATGGCTATTTTCTGCCGTGCCTCCTCCCAGACTGACCTTGGTCATTCTGTCCCCACTGGACTCGGGTACGACACGTCCTCCCAGATCCAGGCCGCGGAGCTCAGCTGCCTTGCTGGTAAGAGCAGAGAGCCAGGCCCTGCAACAGACCCACACCTGCTGGGAGAACTCCACTGGCTCATGGGTGCCTCTGTGTACCTTGTGATGCCACATTCAGACGCCCACAGTCCTCTCTTTGGATGTGGATGGCTCTCTCCATCACAGCTCTATTGGAATTGGCCTGAATCACCTCATTGTTGGAAAGAGCCAAGCCCATCACAGTTGATCATCGCAGAGTCTTGCTGTTGCCATGTACAATGTTCTCTTGGTTCTGCTCACATCACTCGGCATCAGTTCATGTAAGTCTGTCCGGGCCTTTCTGAAATCATCCTGCTGATCGTTCTTATAGAATAATAATATTCCCTAACGTTCGTATGCCATAACTTACTCAGCCACTCCTTAACTGATGCATCTGCTCAGTTTCCAGTTTCTTGCCACTACAAAAAGGGCTGCTGCGAACATTTTTGGTACATGTGGGGACTTTTCCCTTTTGTATGATTTCTTTGCAGACCCATTATCTTTAAGTGGCTGCCTGGCAAATGCACGCTGGTCTGGAAGAGTGGCGTAGGCCACGCTTCTTTTCTGTGGACCCATGGACATTCTGTGGCAGGTGGCAGGGCCTTCACGAGCCAAAGGGGGGGGAGGAAAAAGGTCTGCCCTTTTCTCAGGGACAAGCTGTTCCCTGGCTGAGAGTGTGCATGGGTCCCGAGCAGAGGACCCAGACAGGCCAAGGAAGTGGGTGCGGGGCTGGAGGTTCTTGGGCCCACGGTAGGCTATGGATGTTCCACGAGGGGTCCTTGTCTCCTCCAGTTCATTTCCTATGCAAAGGACTCCAGCAGGTGTTCAGTTCTTAGGCTAACACCGACACTCCCAAATGCTTTCTGACAAGCAAGACAACTTGATTTTTCTGGATGGCCTCCAATATGGTACTTCTTGGGCCATGGCTGGTATCTGTCTGCTATCCCGACAGGGCCCTGGGGTGGCAAAGGATAATCTGGTGAGAGGGAAGGCAATAGGCTGCCTTCTTTCCAAAGAAGCACAGCAGCATCTCTTGTCCCAGCTCAGCCCCATTCCTACCACCACTCTCCCCTCCCTCCACTCCATCTGTGGATTCTGAGAGTAGAACCCAGGCAAGACAGGAAAGCAGTTACCTACCTAGTAGACTCTAAGAAGTCTGCTTCCAAGATGCACCTCTCCCCACCCTTTCTCTTAGCCTTAATGCTTCCTGCGGAGCTGGAAATACTGCGTCGGCAGCTCCATCCCGCCATCACACCGGCCACATTACAACTGATGCCTCAGTGACCCAGTGGACAGAGTACTGCCCTTGGACTCAGGAAGACCCAAGTTCCCAATCCTACCTTAAACACTAATTATCTGTGTGGCCTGGGGCCAGCACCTTACCCTCTCTTAACCTCAGTTTCCCCATCTCCTAGATGGAGATAACAGTAGCACCTACCTCCCAGGGTGGTTTTGAGCATGGAATGAGATACCCGAGGGAAAGTCCTTTGCAAACCTTCAAGTCCTTTGCAAATGTTAGCTATGAATACTGTGGTGATCATCATATAGACACATCAACATATATGTGAATGTGCACACATACATATTTCTTTTTGGGGGGATACTTTTTTGGATAATTTTTTATTCATTTTAAAAGAACATTACCATGGTCACAGCAGAACACAAGAGAGGATTCAATAGAAGACAATGCATTTCTATGTCAAGAAAATCTATATAATAAATACTACCCATTGTTTTCGAAGCTACCCAATTTTGCTTTACTTCCTTGCAGGTTTTATTTTGTTGTCTTCTGTGCACTTTTTCTTTTATGTTTTTCCCTCTCACTCTCCCCTCTCCTTCCTCCTTGCTGCCCTAAAGAAGGCTATAGTCAAACACAGAGATATATACATCTGCCCAAATTTGTATAGGCTTACACATACACGCACATATATAGTCATGCATATATGTGATAAAGCATTCTGCATACTTATGATCTCTTTCTCTGCAGATGGAGAGCATCTTCCTTCATAAGTTCAAGCCTTCCCATGGTTTCCTAAATAAACCAGATCATCATTTCCTACACCACAGCAATATTCCAAACCAATCACATTCTGTCTGAGACACCGTCTTATGAAAGTTCTCCTCCCCATTTTCTGCATTTCTTCTATTCTCAGATACACTGGCTTTATTTATACAATTTTTTTTGCATTTAAAGTAATCAAAATTATATATTTTACACTTCATTAATGCTCTCAGTAGTTTAAGGTCTAATACTGCTGACTCTCCTTCCTTTACATCAAATTTCTCCTGGTTTCTTTGAAATTCCTGCTATTTGGTTCTTTCCAATGGCCTTTGCTATTTTTTTGAACTCAGTAAGATACTTTGCAGTCAACTAATTGGGATGCATTGAATAAATAAATGACTTAGGTAAAATTGTCATTTAAAAAATTATATTGGCTCTATCTACCCATGAGCAACAAATTTTGCTCCAATTATTTAGATCTGATCTTATTTGCACAGAAAGGATTTTTACATTTATATTATTCTGTCTCTCTTGGCAGTTATCTATCTCTTTTTATATTTATATATCTCTATCTATCAATTGATAGATCTCTATCTACATCTATATATCTGTTATTTGCTCTTGCTCTTACCTGTTCCCTAAAGTTTCTTCTGTAGATGTTCTTCCCTTTATACCTCATTTATCTAAGTACTCCTTTTTATGTCTCCCTACATAGTTATTTTTTTAGAATCACACACCATCCTATGCAGCTCAGCCCAAATCTTTCTTTGAAACAGATTCTTCCCGTTTGCCGATTTCGATACTTACCTATTGCGGGTCACGGGACTTCTCCACTGAAGTCGGCCAATCACGTCAGTTGAGCTGATGTGTGCAGGACCTCACCTAGAGCCCCACATCTGGCCACCAGAATGTTGTGTCCTGCTTCCTAGAGCCCCCACACTGGGGTGATTAAATATACCTTCCTAGTGGAGAAGTGATGAGGCAGGACTCCTGAGGAGGGTGGGAAAATGGAGTCCATTTATTTTAAGGACTTTCCCCTTTTGATAATATAACAAAAACAGCTCTGAGGACGTAGGACCACATAAACAACTTGCTATTGTGTGTAGTTTGCCACCTGCTATTCCTCTGCTTCAATCTCAACACAGGTTGTCACCGTCCCCCGACTCCTCAGGAAGGCCGAGAGCCCTTAGGGGAGATGGGGAGTCGAACCAGAAATTGTGAGCAGGTTCCCTCTGGGCTGAAGGGTCTCCTACTTCATCCAGAGATCCCCCACTGACTGTGTGACCTTCTACATTGACCCTTGCAAAAACTTCTGTTCCAACTTTTCTCTTCCTTCCCTCCACCCTCTACCCTAGATGGCAGATAGTCCCATATACCTGATTTTTGTTCTTTCAAATGTCCTTTGCCATAGATGTGAAATATGTTAAAGAATATGTTAAATACCTATTAGTTGCTTTAACTCCCGCCAGACACAACCTCCTGCCTCAGAGGCCAAGCTCCTTTTTACCTCCTGGGCCCTCCCTACCCGCTGATGTGGCGTACAGGCTCCGTGGCACATCTCAAAGAGAGAGCAGTGCCCCATTGCCCCTTATAAAAGGAAGCTCATTAACTGGGGAATAAATTGTAGTGTGTGATTGTCCAGATATGTAGAGGGCTGAAACTCTTGTGTCAATGCACTGAGGTCAGGACAGCTGAGCACTTGAGGCTAACTACTGATTGGACAATATTCTACCGGCATATTCTTGGAAAATAGCCCTCCCCACTATCCTGTGCTGGCTCGATGATTGGTGTATATAGAGAATTGTAGGAGGGAGTAGAGGCTGGAGTAAGAGTAGCCAGGGTCACTTTGGCAGTAGACAAGGGAGAAGGTGGTCACAGAGATTCTGCCTCCATCCTGTTCACTTCTAACCCTAAAGACCAAGAAGAAAGACTGAGGACTTTTGCTTATCCTGACTCTGGCTGATTCTGGGGTGTCCGGGGTGCTAGCGCGGTCGTCACACTGGGATATTACTGCTTAATGATGAGCAAGTTGCTCTTGGAAAAAAACTTTGGAAAGTCCTCATTGAGCTAAAGTAAAGTGAAACGTATTATATACAAAATAACAGCAATGTTCTGAGATGATGTTGCTATTCTAAGCAACAGAATGATCCACAACTACTTTGAAGCATTTGTGATGAAAAATCTTATCCATATTCAGAGAAGTAATTGTGTCTGTATACAGATTGAACCAATTCTCCCTCCCTCCCTCTCTCTGTGTGTGTCTGTGTGTGTGTGTGTGTTGTGCGTGTGTGTCTGTGTCTATATCTCTCTCTCTGTCTCTCCATCTCCCCACTCTCTCTCTCTCCTCCCCCCTCTGTCTCTGACTTTCTCTCTGTCTGTCTCTCTGTGTCTGTCGCTCTCACTCTCTGTCTCCCTCTCTCTGTCTCGCTGCCCCTCCTCTGTCTCCATCTCCCCACCCTTTCTCTCACTCTCTCTATCCTCCCTATTTCTTTTTCTCTCTATATGTCTCTGTCTCTCTCACTTTCCCTTTCTGTCTTTCTCTGTCTCTGTCTCTCTGACTCTGTTTCTCTCTTTGTCTCTGTCTCATAATTTCATAAAACGATTATCAATCTGTTCACTCTCTGTCTCTTCTTGTAATATCTCAGTTTCCCTGAATTGTAATACCTCAGTTTCCCTGAACTGTTCTGCCTCAGTTTCCCTGGTGGCCATCCCCTACTCCAACCTGCTTCCTTGCCCCATTGGGAAAGAAAACTTACAAAGAAAAAAGGATGGAAGAAGGGATGAGAAAACAATAAAAAGAAGAAAAGAAGGAAGGAAACAGAAAGGAAAGAAGGAAAGAAAGAAAAAAACAAAGAAGACAGGAGTAAGGAAGGAAAGAAAAAAGCAGGAGTGGAAGAAAGAAGTAAGGAGGAAATAGAGAAGGAAGAAATAAGAAGAAAGAGAAAGGAAAGAAAAGGAGAAGGAAGAAGGAAAAGAAAAAGAAAGAAGGAAGAAAAAAGGAAAGACAAGAAAAGAAAGGAAAGGAAGAAAAAGGCAAGGAGAAACAGAAAAGAAAGATTGGAGGAAACAAGAAAAAAGGAAGGAAGGAAGGAAGGAGGAAGAAAGGAAGGAAGGGGAAGAAGGAAAGAACGAAGGAAAGCTGAACGAAATGGAGTGAGATCTCTCAAGACAGCTGTGAAAATGGAGTAAGGCTTCATCACCCCAGAGCTGCAGTGGGCCTGAAGATAGTCCTTGGGCATTGACTCAAGGACATCCCTAAGTCCCCTTCCTGCTGTTCTCCCATGACACCATTTTCTACCTCCTCAATTCAATAGGAGCAGCCAGGTAGGTACCTATTGGCCAACCTTTAGTTTCCTGGGTAGTTCCCACCATTTAAGAACCTCAGCCAATGAGGATGAGGGTCAGTGGTGGGCGGGGCGTTTGCCTTGGGGACTATTTAAAGTGTCCAACCTGTGCCCAAAGGCGCCTCCTCCCTTCCAATGCTTGTTGGGCTGCGGGGCCGCAGGTTTCTCGGGAGAACACACAATAAACTTTCTTTTGCTCCTAGAGATCTCTCCAGCTCTTTTATTAAATGGGGATCCCTCATCATTCTGAGCCACAGAAAGGGAAGGAGGGAGGAAGGAAGGAAGGGGAAGAAGGAAGAAGGAAGGAAAGAAATTAGGGAGGGAGGAAGGAAGGAACAAACGAAGGGAGGGAGGGAGGGAAGGAAGGAACTAAGGAACGAACGAAAAAGGGAGGGAGGGAGTGACAGACGAGCAGGCTCAGAGCCCGGTAGGACGGCTTTCAGCGCAGACCTCACGGCCGGGCAGGGCCGCCCCAGCTCCTTCACTTGGTCCTCCCCGCCAGCCCCAGGCCCCGCTCCCATCCTCCGATAAGCCCCTCCCCCAGAGCCCGCGAAGCCTAACCGTGGCCTCCTGGGCCCCACCCCCGTTCTCCCGTAGTCCCCGCCCCCAGGGCCGGCTAAACCTAGCCGAGGTCCCTTAGGGCCACGCCCCCATCGCGAGGAAAAGCCCCGCCCTCTCCGGCCGGTGCCTCGCGAAGGGGAGGGGCCTTTCGTCTGCTAGTTGCCGGGAAAACGGAGCTTAGGAAGAAGCTGCGGCGCTGCTGTCCAGACGGGAGGAAGAAGCGTCCCCCGCCACTCGCCCCGGGACCTGATTTCGGTAGGCCTGGTATCCCCCGTCCCTTCACACCCCGGGACGCCCCCGCCCCCTCTGGCTCTGGTCCTCTCTTTGGCCATCTCCCAATCCCCCACCCAGACCCCGAAAAAGACCCCGGCGGCCAGGCTTCCGGATGGGGGGCCTCTCCCTGCAGTTCCGGGCCCCCTCAGTTACTCCCCCAGAACCCCAAAGCTGCGGGCCCGGCCCTTCCGGTGATCTCCGCAACTGGTCGGTGTGGCCCGAACTGGACCTTTCTCCCTCCGGGCCTCAGTTTCCTAAAACGTACAGGGGGTGGGGGTGAGGGGAGGAATTGTTCCAGTCCCGGGACCCTGATCCCGGGGCCCCCCACCAGTCCCCTAGACTTCCTGGGGAGGCGGAGAGAGACCCCTCCTGGGAACAGCTGCACCCCACTAGGTATTTCGGGGGACACATGATGAAGGAAAGCAACAGCTGCAAGCCTTCTCTCCCTCCCGCTTCGTCCCTCTAGCTCCTCTCTTCCCCCATCCCCGCTTCCCACCCCCTCCCAGTCTCTCTCTTCCCCTCTCCCATCTCCTCTTTCAGCCTCCCCTTTTCCCTCCCTCCCTCCCTCCCATCCTCCCCCATAGCCACAGGAATAAGCCTTTGGCGACCGGGACTCGCCTCCCTTGGTTTGTGTGTCCTTCTTGGTGTCCTAGGGGCCCGGGTGGGGAGACAGGAGGGGGCCGGAAGTGAGGGTCCCTCTGGCTCCACTGTGGCCCTGAGAGGGCTTGCAGACTGGCTGGGCTCTCCACAACTTTTTTGTTGTTGTTGTTCTGACCTTGAGAAAGAAAACAAGCGTTTCCCTAACAAAGAGAAATAGGAAGAAAGAGGATTGCTCCTGAGCCCGCAGATCTATACTGTCCAGAGTTCCCTTTGAAAGTTATCACCTCACTTTCTCTGCCCTCCTGTGGCCACCGTTAGTCACAGATCTATCCATCTCTCTCTCTCTGGGTGGCGGTTCTTTCCCTGATGCTTCTTGCTTCCTAGGCCCGTCATTCATTTGGATATTTGTAAACATCAGAATGACTTGGTGGCCCAAAGTGGCTAAAACAATCCTGCTGTTAGTGCAGAAAACTTTCCCTTGCTTCTGCTCATTCCGCCTTCGTTATTTCCTGCACGTGTTTCCACATTGTTTCTAAAATCATCACTCCTTGTGGCAGAGAAGCGCCGGGTCTTGTTGAGCCCTTCATTGACCAGCTGTTGGGCATTCCCCCCTTCGTTCAGCCTGAGTTGGACTGCAGGGGCTGTTTTGCCGGAGGTGGAGGAAAGGGCCCGGAACCCTGGGTTCTGCTCCCAGGACCCTTCTGGTCCTTAGCCACCAGTCCTTAGGCGGGGGCCCCCCTTTCTCCTTGTGCAGTGCCCGGAAGGGCGACTGGGTGATCTCCCAGAGCTCTTCTACCTCTTGTCTCCTGAGGTCAAAAAGGGACTTCCAAGTCAAGTGGCTGGCGAGAGAGCTGCTATCTTGATCACCTGAGAGAAGGGAAAGGAAAATACTGTGTCACGTACCGACTGCTGTAAGGCACACACACATTTTAGTCATGGAAGAGGTTGGCAACAACTTGGAAGAATCATTTGAAGGGTCAGAGAACTCAATCAACTGCCCCACACTTGGAGTAGAGTGGGTAGTAGTAGGAGGAGAAAAGAGGAGGAGGAGGAGCAAGAGCAGGAGAGAAAGGGGAGGTGGCTGAAGGCAGGGCCTGGGGTTGGTGCTGCTCTGAACTAGGTCTGAAGTCCTAAACAAAGCTCTCAGAGGTTTCCTAGGTGACAGGTAGCCACTTGGACTGTAGAGAAAGGGCCCCCCACCATTTGGGGTCACGAACCCCTTTGTCAGTCAGTCTGGGGAAGCTGATGGGCCCCTTTTCTGAATCCAGTTTGTTGCCTTCATCCCTGGTCGAAGGAGATGCTCAAGATCATGTAGAAGTTACTGAAAAGGAACGTGTCATTCGTTCCTGCCCTAAGTGCGTTCACAGAGCCCCTGCAGACCATTGATGGACTCTGGAGAATGAGGTCTGTGCGCCCCGGGTTCAGAATGCCTGGTCTGCTGCTGATCCAGCAGTGCCACGATATTCCCAAGAGCTCGTCCAAGGGAAAAGCTCCCCCATGTGCAAAAATGTTTGTTGCAGCCCTTTTTAGGAACTGGAAACCGAGGGAATGCCCATCAGGGGGGGAATGGCTGGACAATGGAATGGAATATGATTGTTCTGTCAGAAATGATCAGCAATTCTGATGGACGTGGCTCTCTTCAACAATGAGAGGATTCAAACCAGTTCCAATTGTTCAATGCTGAAGAGAGCCATCTGCACCCAGAGAGGACTGTGGGAACTGAGAGTGCCTCACAACATAGTATTTTCACTCTTTTCGTTGTTGCTTGCTTGTACTTTCTTCTTCTTCTTCTTCTTCTTCTTCTTCTTCTTCTTCTTCTTCTTCCTCTTCTTCTTCTTCTCCTCCTCCTCCTCTCTCTTCTTCTTCTTCTTCCTCCTCTTCTTCTTCCTCCTCCTCTTCTTTTTCTTCTTCTTCTTCCTCTTCCTCTTCTTCTTCCTCTCCTCCTCTTCTTCTTCTTCTTCCTCTCTTCTTCTTCCTCTTCTTCCTCTTCTTCTTCTTCTTTTTCTTCTTCTTCTTTTTCTTCTTCTTCTTCTTCTTCTTCTTCTTCCTCCTCCTCCTCTTCTTCCTCTCCTCCTCCTCCTCTTCTTCTTCTTCCTCTCCTCCTCCTCCTCCTCTTCTTCTTCTTCTTCTTCTTCTTCTTCTTCTTCTTCTTCTTCTTTTTCTTCTTTTTCACTGGTTTGATTTGATTTTTCTTGTGCTACACAATAATTGTATAAATATGTATGCATATATTGGATTTAACGTATTTCTACCATGTTTAACATATATTGGACTACTTGCCATCTAGGAGAGGGCGTGGGGAAAGCGAGGGAAAATTGGAACACAAAATTGGGAATTTGCGAAGGCTCATGTTAAAGAATTGTCCATGCATGTGTATTGAACAATAAAAAGCTTTAATTAAAAAGAAAAAGAAAGAATCAGCAGGGTGCTTTCAGAAAAGCCTGCAAAGATTTACATGAACAGCATGAGCTGTATGAGGTGAGCAGAGCTGGGAAAACATTTTCCACAGTGACAGCAAGATTGTGTGATGATTGACTTAGCTCTTCTCAGCAACAGGGTGGTCCAAGAAAATTCTCCTAGCCTTGGGATGGAAGGTGCCATCCAGAGAAAGAACTGTGGAGATTGAAGGCAGATTGAACCACACCATTTTCACTTTTTCCCTCTTTCTCGTGGTGAGTCCCTTTTGTTCTGATTTTTCCTTCACCACATGATTCACGTGGAAATGTGTTTAAATGACTTTCCACGTATAACCTTGATCAGATCGCTTGCTGAATTGGGAGGGGGTAGGGAAGTGGGAGAGAGGAAGAACAAATTTGGAGCGCAAAATCTTAGCAAAACGAATGTTGAAAACTCTCTTTACGTGTAACTGGAAAAAATAAAACATTATTGAGGGGGGAAAAAAAGATTTAAAAAGAGAATCCCTCGTCTCTGAGGTCTTTTCCAGTACCCATTCCCACTGTTCAATAGTTTTGTTCCCCTTCTGCCCATTTCAGCACAAGGAGAAGGATAACTAGATGACGTTTTATCCTATGGGATGTGGGGCAGAGGAGCCGAGATGAGGGCCAGATAAAGAAAAAAGGGCATCCCCCAGGAAGAGCTGACAGGGGGTGATCCGGTGTCCACTTTGCCTCCCCCTCCCCACATAGAGCCTGGGGAGCATTGCTCAGAAGGATGACCTTGTGTTTGGGCAACATTCTGTGTTACCGAAAGACAGTTTCACATTGTAGATCATCATTGTCCCAACTAAGACAGGAATGGGAACTGTTTTTATTTTGTTGAGAAGACTTTGTCCCCAAGAGTAGAAACAGAAACACTTTCCTGGTTCACCTTCAGCCCAGAAAACTAAAGGAATGGGACAAGTTGTTATTGAGTGTTCTGGGGGATTCACATTTTCACATCTAGTAAGGAGAGGAGGCAGTGTGGTGTGGGAGTAATAGGGCTGGACTCTGTGCTTGAGAAACCCAAATTCAAATGCTGCTTGTGAGACTTTGTAGCTGTATGATCATGAGCAATCACATCAGGGAGTTTTGTGGGAGGGATGGTAGCACAGGGACGGTGTGAGGAGCCACTGGGAGAATGTACATAAAACACTGTTTCAACTTGAGAGGGCTCAAGCGCTGCTGTCCTTGGGACAAGATTTAGCCCGTGGGAAGTACTCTGGCTTCCCACACAAGTAACTTTCAGAATAGAAACCTGAATTTGTAGCCTCAGCGCTTAGCTTCCATTAGGTCCAGGAGATGCAGCCAACTTATGTGCCCATTTTAATCCCTTTGTCAAGGTTTCTGAAGTAAATATTGTAGCTGTATCTTTGCCCACTTTCTGCTGGCCCACGCTGGCCCCCACTAGCTCCAGACCATGGATGCTTTAAGACCTGTGATGCAAGATGAGGTTCACCTTCAAAGTAGAGTTCATCTACTGAAATTGAATGGACCCAGTTACCTAATAAGTGACCCTCTTCTTCTTCCTTTAAATACTCCCTCCTCTTACCCACCCCTTCCTGTTGGGCAGGTGGGTGTCATTTAGCTGTAAGGCCCCGGGAACCGACTAGAAAACTAAGCCTCGATCTTGTGGTGCAGGGAAACAAATCTGGGAGTTGTTTATCCCATGGGGCCACTTTGCTTCCTAACCCTCACTCCAGCCCTCGCTGTTCCCCATTCACTTTAGGAGAAAAAGGAACATCCCCATATTTTTTCACAACTGTCTCTAGAGTCTTAAGTGGCAGAGACTCGATTCTCACCAAGTCTTTTATCTTCTTGGGAGCTAATTCGCACGTGTTCGTTTCAGGCGGATGCCAGAGATGTGCCTCCTAACGAGACGCGGCCGGGGAAGCTCTCGTTTGTTGTCTCCAGTGTTTGTCCCTCTCCGCCGGCCACATAAGTGGTGCTGGTTCTGTGATGCTTCTCTTTCCTTAGTCGTGCCAAGGGAGTGGGCAGAGCGGGGCAGGGAGCAGAGGGCCAAGAGCTTCTTTTTGTTCTTGCAGCCATGCCTTACGTGGTCCCCGGTGGAGCCTCACCCGAGATGCCCAGAGATGATTCTCAACAGTCACAAGCGGAGGATAGCAGTGTTCCTTCTAATTACTCCAGTGAGAGCTTTGAGTCCTTCACAGAGAAGGAAGGAGAGGAGGAGATGGTGGTGGGAGAAGAGGAAAAATGTCACCCGACGCAGCGGAAACCCTGTGGCTCTTTGGTGGCTTCCGATGACGACCAGACTGAGTCCAGTGCCTCCGGGAGCCATTCTGTGAGCAAGTGGCTGATGCCGAGCTCCAAGGATGAAGGTAAAGAAATCCCAGTGGGAGGGGCCAGGAGAGGGCTGTGAGGCGTCCATCAATGGGCAAATATTTATTAAGCATCTCCTACATGCCGGGCACCGTGCTAAGTCAGTTCTGTTGGCCACAAGCTCAGGGTTGCACTTCCTCCCACCTCCCACCTTTGCCCATGTTTCTCTAGTATCGGGAGGCCAGCCCTGCTGCCACTGACAGGTTCACCACGGACATCAGCAACCTGCAGACCGCAACAGAAGCAACCCCTGACATACCCCCCCACAAATGAGACGTCTGGCTCTCTGTTTCCTCAGAGAACATGGGCCAAGTAGAGATAAAAGGTCCACACCGGGTGCCTTGGTGAAGAGGCCCCAGCTCTTCTGAAGAAAGTACAGTGAGGGGCAGGGAAGGCCACTGAGAAGCCAGAAGTTGTTACTTCAGCAGCTCCTCAGGTGGATATCTACCTCCCTCCTCACCTCCCCTTGCCACGCAGCAAAGTCCTTCACCCTTCTTTCTATCCCCTTTCTATCTCGGTTTCACTCCCTTCCTGACAGCGGTCCCGTCTGTGAGTTGTACGTGCATTAGGGGCCTACGTGGGATCGAGAAGTAAAGGGGACCACAATGTGGTGGCCAACCCTGGACCGACAGATGAGTCATTTGAGACCCACATGGGGGAAGTGACTTGTAAGAGGTCACATGCATAATATTGAGAAGAGCAGGATTTGAGTCCACCTCTGTTGATTTGAAATCTGGTCCCCTTTCTTTTTTATTTATTTATTTATTTAATTCATTCATTCATTTATTTATTTAATTTATTTTTAATAATTTTTTATTGATAGAACGCATGCCAGGGTAATTTTTTACAGCATTATCCCTTGCATTCATTTCTGTTCCGATTTTTCCCCTCCCTCCCTCCACCCCTTCCCCCAAATGGCAAGAGTCCTTTACATGTTGAATGGGTTGCAGTATATCCTAGATACAATATATGTGTGCAGAACCAAACAGTTCTCTTGTTGCACAGGGAGAATTGGATTCAGAAGGTAGAAATAACCTGGGAGGAAAAACATAAATGCAAGCAGTTTATATTCATTTCCAGTGTTCTTTCTCTGGGTGTAGATGCTTCTGTCCATCTTTGATCAATTAAGGCTCTCTTTATCGAAGAGGTCCACTTCCATCAGAATACATCCTCAAACAGTATCGTTGTTGAGGTATATAATGATCTCCTGGTTCTGCTCATTTCACTCAGCATCAGTTCATGTCAGTCTCGCCAGTCCTCTCTGTATTCATCCAGCTGGTCATTCCTTACAGAACAATAATATTCCATAACGTTCATATACCACAATTTACTCAACCATTCTCCAATTGATGG
Organism: Antechinus flavipes; assembly: GCF_016432865.1. Taxonomy (NCBI): domain Eukaryota; kingdom Metazoa; phylum Chordata; class Mammalia; order Dasyuromorphia; family Dasyuridae; genus Antechinus; species Antechinus flavipes. The sequence goes on from NC_067404.1 coordinate 12,225,904, forward strand.
ACATCCTTTCATTTTCCAGCTTCTAGCCACTACAAACAGGGCTGTCTGGTCCCCTTTCTATGACGCCGTACTCTCTTCTTCTAGATCAGGGAATGCAGGCCACGTTGAATATTCCCATGCGATGAAGGTAATCCAAAAAACAAACCTGCTCCAGGAACACGATGGGGTTCGTTCCAGGGCCGGCTAGTACTGACTGGGGAGAATTTTCTATTTGGGATGACCCGTTTCCACAGGCCACTCTCTCCACTGGCACCAGTCCTTGAGATTTGTCTGTCAGGACAGTTCTGCAGTGTGACAGGGAGGGGGAAAGAATGACGAGGCGTGGCCCGATAGGGGACTTCAAGAAAATTCAGGGTTGAGTGAGCAAAGAAGCATTTCTGCATCTCCTTAGGAAACAGACCAAGCAGAAAGGTTCAAATGGCAACTGGGGAAAGAAACGAGTGGCTGGCAAGGGCTCCGAGTCCTAAAAGAGGTGCACAGGGCAACGTTCTGGGCCCGGCGTCCTTTGGCTCTTTGGGCAGTGGGACCTGGGTACACGCTGTAGCCTGGAGGATGACGCTGGGATGAGAGAACATCTTTTCTCAAAATTTCTCAGTTTCTCAAAAAGGATGATGGATTTTTTCCCCTTGCCATCCCTTCCCAGTGACATCTCCCCAACCTCAACAGCCCCTTCCCTGGTATCAGAGAAGTACAGTTCAGCAAAGAAAGCCCACCCGTTGGCCCTTTCTAACCTTTGCCATTCTGAGCTCTGGCTTTTTGCCGCCTCTCCTGAGTGGCGTCTGCTTCTTTCTCCGTTCAAGTGCTTGGTCTCTTGAGGTACTTTCCAATTTAGGGGCTCTGCGGGAGCCTGTTCCTTTCATTGCAGTCAGCAAGGAAGCACTCCTCAATACTGCTGTTTGTGTTGATTTTTAGGATGTCTCAAACAGGGGACTAAAGAGCGGTTTAGTGTTCTGGGATCTAGCGTATTGATTGGGGCTCCCCACCGGGTAGAATGTCCTCAGGAAGTCAAATGTGGGCTCAGAGGGCAGAGTGCCCTGCATGGGATCCTCCCAGGAAGGCAGGTCATAACCCCGGCCCCCAAGTGGCTCTCCTTTAGACTTTTATAATCCTTCCGACTCAGTTACTGGAGATTCTGACCATGGCCATAAAGAATGGGCCAGAAAGGCTTTTTCAGGTTCTCCCCATGTGCACCTCACTGTAGAAAATGCACATAGTAAAGCCAACCAGCCCTGCTCTTAGGAAGCTCATTCTCCCCGAGGGGAGGCCGCCCAGAGGGGTCGATCAGGTTCTGAGTCAGCTTCATCCCAGTAATGACAAACCTTATGATGGCTTCCTGAGGTTGAACCAGTGACGGCCTCAAAGACTGTGGTGACAAGAGCCTCCTTGTGAGGTCTTCGGCGGCTAGCCCTCTACCATAGTCAGCTGACATCTCCCTGTCGTGATTTAGATGAGCCCTTGGACCCGTTGGACTCTGCCGCTCTACAGGAGAAACTGAGTCAGAGGTGGATCCAGCATCTCAAGGCCAAAGAAAGTGCCAACGGACAGCCCCGGGCGGGCCCCACAAGCCACGCAGGTAAGCCTGGCCTTGACTTAGCGGTAACCAGCTCCTCCTCTGCTCTGTCCATAGCTGTGTGACCCTGGGCGAGGCGCCTAGGCTTTCTGAGCCTCCGTTTCTTCTCTGGAACACAGACAGTATCCTTGCGCTGTCTCCCTTCCCGGGGCTGCCGTGAAACAAGCCTTTGTAAACCTGAAAACGTTATAGAAATGTCAGCCCGCCTGCTTTCTCAAGCAGAAGGAAAGTGGAGAAGAGGCTGCCGTGCCTCTTCTTCTTTGCTGGGACAAAATGCTGAGGTTTTGGCTTTCTTGTGCTTTCAGGTAAGGCAGAACCAGAGAAAATGCTCCAGGAAAGAGTAGCGAGGTACCGGGGAGATGTTTTCTTTTTTCCCTGCACAAGTGGAGAGTTTGTTGCCATCGTGAGTGATCCCTTCAGAGGACGGATGCGATGGTAGCACCATCCTGTCCCCTCCCTTGCTTTGGCAAATAGCAAAGGACCCAGGGAGGGGGTGGTGAGGAGCAGGGCCAGGAGGCCTGACTCCACTGCTCTGTGGAGTGTGGAGGATGGGTGATCTCTTTCTGAATTCCACCCCCTGTGAGTCCCCCGGCTCTTCAGACTCAGGACTCGAACCTAGCTCGGCCTTCCCACGTTCCTCTCTCTGCGCTGCAGTAACTCCGGTGCTGGCGCTCGTCTCGAGTTCCGATAGAACCGTATTTGGAGACTGAGGCCTTGGGTTCTCTGCTTGGCCGCAGTGTGATGGAGTGGAAAGAGGCCTGGTGCTCAAGCCCAGGAGATCTGGTTCCAGTCCTGGCTCAAATGCATCACTGAGCTGTGGGGAGGGTGCCCTGATGCCAACATCAGCCAGCGGTCCTCGTCCCCCCGGGCTTCTGTTGGTGGCCCAGGGACGCCTGCTTCGGCCGACTTGGAAACTGTCTTGGCTACCGTCAGCTTCCCCAGCCCCTCCCCCACCCCAAGTGTTCTTGACCTTGGGTTTGTGTTTTGGACCAGTTTGACTACTTCTCCTTAGTTGAGTGAGGCATGTGATCGGGGAGTATGGAAACCCCCCTTGTCACAGGGTGGCTCATTTTCTCCATCTGTTTTGTTCTGGGTAAATGGCAGGTAGGCTCCTTCCTGCTGTGCACAACACAACAACACAACCATAGATTTCATCTGGAAATGAACAGCTTTGCTCTGTTCGCTTTCCAAGACCATAAGGCCACTTGCTTCCAGCAAAGGAAAACCCACGTCCAGTAATTGTCTTGCCTCGATCCCCTCTTTCTGGCTGTAGGTGATGTTAAGCACATGCTCCTTAGACAGCATCCCCTGCTCTTTATACGTGAACGGATGCCATCAGCTCCACTTCCAATGGGGCTGGAAGCAACAGTGCGCTTCTCAGAAAGGAAGAGCAGCGTTGGCTCGTGTGAGCCTTAAAAACGCTTGTGGTTTCGACTTGGAACCCCAGGGCAAGTCCTGTGACAGGGAAGGTAATGGCCAGGTATCGCAGAGTGAACTTTAAGGAAGCGCCCAGAAGCATCAGCCATTTCCTCATTGTGGACAAACTTTGACATTTTAGAGCTCAAAGAGACAGCTGATCCAACCCTCTTGTTCTCCGGCGGAGGAAACTGAGCCCTCAGAAGCTCCGTGACCAGCTTATGGGCACGTAGATACTAGGTGGCTAAAGCAGGCGTCCAGCCTCGGAATCCAGGGTTCTTTCTGTGGGTTGTCTTCCTCTTCTCAGTGTGTGTGAGCCTCTATCCCTCGTAGCCAAGAACATTGCCATGCCTTTATTTTTCAAGATGCATTGAATTTCCTTACTTTTCTGCTTGATGATCTTAAAAATGGCCCTGTTCTTGATGCCATCCTCGTGGACCTCTGCACGGCCTTCTTCATCTACATTCTCATGGATTCTTTCTCCTAGATTTTAGTTCTATCGACCACCCGAAATAGAATTTTTCTGCTCCTCTTTTGCATGAAGAGAACTGGTTTCATTCTTTTCCCTTATTGTGCACCAGATTGCATTTCCCCGTGGGTATATCATCGTCCATCTACGCTTCTCGGGCACCCCCCGTGTGCCAAGCATTCCGTTAAGCCGTGAGCGTACACAGAGTCCCCAAAACTCCATCCCTGCCTTGAAGGACTTTGCCGTTCAGACATGCACACATCACACATACAGGCTAACCGACCAGGAGGTAATTAAGAGGGGGATGGGCCTAGCATTAAGAGGGGTCGTGAAAGGATTCTTGAAGATGCTGGTATTTTTGAGGAGAGTTGAATGAATAATGGAATGCATTCTAGGGCTGGGAGACAGGGAGAGATAATGGCCAGCGGTGAGAGATGGAGGGTCTTGGTGGTGGAGCAGCCAGGAAGGCCAGCGTCAGTATGGAAGAGTCCCTGTCCGTTGGTGAGGTTTAAGCACATGGGAAATGTGTGAGAGAACAGGGGAAAGGCAGCAGGAAATCAGCGGAGAGGAGTCAGGAGTTCTGCGTGCAATGGTATCAGACTCCTTCTCCTTAAAACTATCCATCTGCCAGCTGATGTCTGACATCCTTTTCTTCTCTAAAGCCCGTCAAGTTCAGTGACTCAAAGGCCTGCACCGTTTGGCACAAGGAATGGACAAAGAGTAAAATTTGGGCCTTTCCGATCCCCTTTTCTTCCCTAGACATAAATATCACTAGAGATAGAGGGGTGATTCCATGTCCTTTTAGACTTGGAAGTATGTGCCATAAAGCCCAAAGCAAAGGCCCTGTCTCCACCCCAGACCGTTCCCAGCAGTACTTCTGGGGTAACCAAGTGGGCTGATGACCTGTGCCCAGTGATGGAGAAATGTCTGGGAAAGCTCTACCAGACCCTAACATAGGATCATCACATAAGGCAGCTCCAAGGAACTCAGGGACATGGGAACATGACTGTGAGCATTAATTAACTCCAAATTCTCTAACATTCTTGTTTTACAACGTGAGAGTACCTTAGGGGCAGCCTTAGAACTGAAGGAGCTTTCCTTGACTGGCTCGTTGGAAGTAGAGGTGGATTTTGGCTGGGAACTGTACAGAGAAAGTTTGCCCTTCTCGGCGAGGGAGAGGAGGGGTGGTGTAGATGACTTCTGGGAGAGATCCATAGGATTCTTTCACCCGGAAGAGAAACAGCAACCGTCCCGTGCTTTTCTGGATGATGTCTATCAGAGACAGTTCGTTGAGTTCTACAATCATTCTTGCTGGGAGGGAGATCCAGTGAGCCATGTTTCTCCCCCTAATTGAATGGTCTTCTTCCCCAACCAACGTCTCCTCACAGTGATAGTTATCGTGAAGCAGTCGGCAGCATGCTAAGCACAAGGCCGAGCAATGTGCAGAACTGAGGTGTAGGGACCTTTTATTCTCTTGAGTGGGACAAGGGTTGCGTCAGCAGCCTCAGAGATAGATCTTCCCCAAACCAGCCATTCCCTGTCTGACCTAAGCTCCTTCTAAGGATTCCCCTGCCAGTCTAGGCAGAGTTGGATTCCTCAGGATCTCTTCCTACTCTTCGCTTGATCACCTCCCATGACACACATGTGCTGTATTATCTTAGTCTGGCACTTGAATGAATGGGTGAAACAAGGATTATTCCAAAAAGACTGAGAAGACCTTGATTCCAGTGAGACCGAGGCCGTCGGATGCGGATGGTGCCCTAATGTGATTCTGTGGCATTTTGGGGTACTTCCCGGCAGAGTTGAATAGACATGTGAGCCACCATGTGACGTAGGCACTTTATTCTGAAGAAGAGGGAACCGAAGCCAGAGAGTGACGTGTTCCTTGACCACCCCTCCTTCTCTTTCTCTCTCTCTCTCTCCCCTCTCCCCCACCAGGAAGTGGTAGAGCCAGGTTTGAACCCAGGTCCTCCAAAACCTGGGTATCCGGGTCTCTTCTGCCATGTTATGATGCTTTCCCTTCCGGTGCGCTCTGCCTGTCACTCTAGGAAATCTATGGTTTTCTCTTCTTTTCCTTCCGAAGTGATAAAAACAGAAGCTGCTGAAGATAGAAAATAAGTGACCCTCCTGAACCTGCGCTCGTAGCTGACATTTTTGTTTTGGGCATGTGTTGTTGACAGATGTCACGGAAGCACCTAAGAGTGAGCGGGATGCCGTGCAGGCTTTTTGTGCCACGAAGATCAACCTGCTCCGTCGTCAGCTGAACTCCGGGAGGCGAACGGCAGCGGCCGTCAGAGGCAGCCGCAGGGATTGGTCGCGGAGAAGCCAGTGACGGACGAGGTGAACGACTGTGTCGTTCCTCATCGGCTGATAAACAGAATCTCTCAGCAGAACCTGAGGGCCGCACCCAGCCAGGTACAGTGACTGGAGCTTGGAAGCACCAGAAAAGGAAAGCCTTCTGATGTGTTTATCCTCAAAGGGACCCATGTTTTTCTCCCGCCTCCCAGATCTTGTGACATTGGGCTTGATGAAAACCAATCATGGAAACAGCCAGGCAGATGGAGGTGAGGGGTGGGGATGAGGAAGTCCCAAGGTAAGGCGGCCCGCAGCACAGTTGGAGTCACCAAGGAATGGCTGATCTCTTCTTGCTCAGTGTAGGAAAGGGAGGAAAGGGAAGCCACATTAGAGTTGCCAGCCTGGAAGAACACTGGGGGGAGGGGGGCTGGCAGTCATCGTGAGGACGAAGGGGCTGGTTACCAGGAATCCCGAAGGAGCATCAAAGGACACACCCAGCAAGCTCAGAGTGAGCTCTGCCTAATTGGGATGCTCTGGCTTGACCCAGAAGAGTTGAGATAATGCAGTCCCTCCCTCCCTTCTCTTAGGTGGTGTGTGTGGGGTGTCAGTGGGGAGAACATTGGGCAGGTCCAGTCAGACTCACCTGCTGTGAGTCTGGGTTGTTTTGCCACTGCCCGTTAACCCTCCTGTCCTCCTTTGTTCCAAGGGCCACTTGTGTGGGGGGCGAGGGGAGGAGAGGGAAATGTACTTTTTAGCAACGAAGTTTGTACGAAAGCAGGGGATACCAACAAAGAGGTTTTCAAAGGCCAAAGCGCCTACAAGGGGAAATTCTGTTCCCGATCTGATTCTTTCCAGGAACTTTGCTTGGGGTAGCGAGTGGGTGTGTTGGTGGGAATGATGGGAACCATAGGAAGAAGTGACCTCCCCATCTTAAAAGTGGGACTTTTTTGGTTGGTTGGTTTGATTTTGAGACTTTGGCCTCCGAGTCTCACCTGGACTGGAAATAAGGCGACCCCTTTCTGGATCGACGGCACTGCCGATCTTGCTTGGGGCTCTGACCCGCTCCAGTTCTGACCTGGGTCCCTCCTCGGGCAGCCTGTCGGCCCCTTGCTTTTGGGGCTTCACCATGTTAGACATAGTCTGGACACTGGATCAGCTCAGGGCACCAGAGCTCAGGACTCCTGAGCGCAAATGATTCACCTGCTTCAGCCCCTCTTCTGTCAGGATTTCCACGTATGGGCACCACCCCCAGCCAGCTTAGAATTTGGGGGAGGGAGGAGGGCAGTGCCAAGTCAGGGCTGCTAGGCACCCTAGACTTGGTAAGGGTGGGGTACGTTTCCAAGGAGTCAGAGTGGATCTGTGGGATAGGAAGGACTAAAATGCTCCTTTTAGGAAGCTCTTGCTCAATTTTGACAATTCTGAAGAGAAAGAAGAGAGGATGTGGTCCATAGAGAACAATGCAAATCCATAGCTACCTCACTTACTATGTTTTTGGGGGGGAGAAGCAACAGTGAATCGTAGAGAAGGTGGAGAAAAGCATAGCATGTAGGAACAGTGTTAGAGGGCCTAAGTCTTTGAATGAACTAAGGCCAGGAGGTCAACCAAAGGATCTTGGAAAGGAGTTTTGTTCCGTCTGTGTTTGGGGTGTGCCGTCTGCTAACGTCTGCTTACCTATTGTCTTGGAATCCAGATTTTGTAAGGCCTTTCCTTCAGAAAGGCCTTCTTGGGAAAGAAATGGGCAAGTATTGGCTCGGTGCCGGTCCAGTTGGGTGGATCTGGGCCCGATTGAATGGCAGACATCAGCCAAGAATGGTTTGCTAGGAGCCCAGATCGAGGTCTTTCTTAGAGGATCTCGGGGTCTGCAGCTGTCTCTGTGCCGGCCAACATTTTCCCGAAAGCTTTGGCTAAAGGCACAAATGACTTATTTTCTCAACTGATGAGGGTAGATGACCAAGCTGACAGGGGCAGCTCACACATTAAATGAGAGAATTAGGATCCCAAAGGAACCTGGGAGGTGGGGAGTAGGGGCTGCAATGAGGAGGTGAATCTGGTCAGTTGGTTGGCTAGTATACATTGATTAAGCACCTACTATGTGCCAGGCACTGTGCGAAGTGCTGGGAAACTAAAGGGAGGCAGAGGCAGCCCCTGCTCACACTCTACTGGAAGGGACACTAAGCAAACACGTTGCCGGGTAGAAGATGAATCAGCAGTGTGGAGCAGAGGGCAGGCACTAGAATCACGAGGGGTTGGGAAAGGCTTCCTGCCGACGGTGGGATTTTGACGGAAGCCAAGGAAGCCGAGAGGCGGGGATGACAAGGGTGAGCATTCCAGGCGTGGAGCGTAGCCAGAAATTACGCCCGGCATCACGAAACGGGCTGTCTTGTTCAATAGCCAGAAGGGCAGGGTCACTGAATCAAAGACTGCAAGATGGGGAGTAAGGCCAAAAGCAGCAAAGAGAGAAGGGGCCTAGATTGCGGCGTCTTGTTCAGGAAGTCCACAGACTCGGCGCTCCTTCCCCACTTGGAGATTTTGTCCTTCTCTCGTCTGTTTCCGGGGACCTCGGTACTGATCAAAATTTTCTAGAGACCCCTCCCCATGCGAGGAAGATATACCTTGCCTTGACAACTGCCCATCTCTCTGCTGGATGAGGTCAATGTCATATTCCTCCGAAAGGGATTAAAGGCCGGTAGCCAGTATGGGTCAGAATGGCCGGTGCAGGGTGCAGTCAGTGCTCTAGTTCCCTTTTTGGAGCAGCTGGTGGTCCGGTACATAGAGGGCTGGGCCTAGAGACAGGAAGACCTGATTTCGCACCCAGGCCCAGACACTCAGTAACTGGGTGACCCTGGCAAGTCACTTTACCTCTTTCTGCCTCAGGCTCCTCACCTGTAGGGGGAGAGTGAGATAGTCTCCCCCTGCCTATGTTGTTGTAAGGAAAACCTGGGCTACTTTCTGGGAAGGCTTTTGCAAACAATGCTGTATGAATGCTGGCTCCTGTTGTTATCAGAGGATAACTCGCCTCTCTCTCAACCCCCGGGACCTAGGCTCGTGTCTCATCTCTGCCTCTGAACCAGCTCTGTGACCTCAGCGGACACGGTTCCCCTCAATGTGTTCATTTGTCAAACGGGGAAACCCACTCTCCTCACTTGACGAGATAATGGTGGGGATTAATGTAGCAAAAGTACGTCTTTCCCATTAGGCTCCATAAAGATGTCAGCTGTCGTTACTCCTTCTGCTTCCACGTATGGGTTATTGATCGTTACTTTCAGAAAGGAGTCGGACGACGACGGAACTAGGGCTGATGGCGTCCGGTCATTTCTCCTTCCAATTTCTCATTTCAAGGTGTCAGCGGTTCAGAAGCACGACTGTTCCCGGTGCCCAGAGTGTACCAAGAAGAGAGCAGAACTCTCCCAGCTGACCTTTGTGCGCCAGAAAAAGACCTTCCTCGAGTCAGCACTGCTCAAAGAGAAAATGGACGAGTATCGTCATACCAAAGTGAGTGGCCCTTGGGCGCAGGTTGGCAATAAGCCGTATTTCTCTGGGGTTCGCCGGCTGCCGGAGGGCTGTCCTCGCTAGGTTCTGAAGGAATAGCTAGCAGGAGCAGTTGCAGTGTCCTCCTCCTTTTAGTGTTTGAAAAGTTTGCGATTTATTTTGAATATTCTTTCCTTTTTAAATTGTGTCACAGACTTTCTCTCTCCCTCTCACTCCTCCCCCACCCATTGAGAAGCCAAACAAGATGCTATCAGTCATGCATGTGAAATCGTGCAAAATGCATTTTCCTATTAGCCACATCTCAAACAAAAGCAAAACAAACAAACATACGCCCTATCTCTAGCTGCTGTGTCCTTACCTGTTTGGTATTAATGCATCCGTATTTATGAAGCTATATTACTTTGGGGTTCTTTCTGTATCCTCTAGATGGAGGTTGGTGCCTTCCTCCTCTGTTCTTGAAAAGCGTTTGGCGGTGGCGTACAGAGATTTGGTTTTTTAACGTGTGGTACACATTACTCGCAAGTCTGCTTGGTCCTGGAGGTTAAGCCACCCCTGGGAATATTAACTCGCTGCTTATGTGCTCAGTTCCTTTAAAACTTTTTATGTGTCATCAGCAGCTGCAGTTTCCTCAGGATAGGGAACACTCAGCCTGGGAAGTCCTTATCCAAGTGCCAGTCAAGAACTCAGCTGTAACTTGGAGTCTCAGACAGTCCCTTGGGTCCCCGAGAGTTTCCGTGACAGGCCACACACGTCAGAGGTGTCCCTGACTCCCGGCCTTGCCCTCCCTCCCTGACCTTGTGCTGCTCAAGTCATCGCGCGCCCCTTAAGTCATTAGTGTTCTCTTACTCTTATGTTAATGGAGATGGTCTAAGCTAAGGTATTAATTTTCCTCTAATAAGCATTGAAGTCTCAGCCCATAAACATTCTGACATTGTCTCGTGTTTCTCATCCTCATTAATGTTGTCTTTGTGATTTGATCTTTGATATCCCCATCATTGATAACATTTTTCATCTCTCATTTAGACCTTTTTCTTTCTACTTGCATTTTTGGTGACCATTTTGGGGTCACATTATGAAAAACAAAAAGGATATTTTTAAGACTTGTGCTTTTAGGCTCATTGGAGTCTGAAAACTGTGGTCTAAAATTCTCACTCAAAAGTCTCCATATTCCCTGTGTAATTTCCTTCTTGTTTATCTTTCTGCTGGATAAACAGCAAGTTTCCAAGTGAGAGACATCACAAGATGCTACAAGTCTTTTTTTGCATTTCTTTGAAGTTCTCAATCTCTCTGCTGGCTTATTTTTATGTATTGCTGTATGCTGCTTGCTAATATTTTACTTTAAAAATTTGAAAATTGCTATTCACTACGGACACTGGCCTATAGTTTTCTTTTTCTGATTATGATTCTTTCTCCTTTAGGTATCAAGACTCTAGTTGTGTTCATTTTTTTCCCAGAGGATTTTTTGGCTTTATTCTTAGTTCTTGATAACCAGCTGGCCCCAAACCACACATTGCACTTATCCACCCTGGAAATCTTGGGACATATTGCCATCCTCCCAGCCACGGTAACCTGCTAGTCTGAAGAATCCCATCCAGATCAGATACTATATATACACCTCCTTCCCTTTCCACTTCTTCCTGGGAAGTGGAATAATAATCAAAGCAATACTGCCACTGTTTTGTGTATAAAAGCTTCTCATTTTTGTAATCATATTTTTTTTCATGCTTGATAGAAGTCACTGATAAATCCATCTGGTTGTCAAATTTATTTTTCATTCAGGGTTCATTTGTAACTTCTTTTTTTTTTCAAAGATTGGGCTATGGAAAGTCTTCATTTCTTGTTCTGTCACTTGGACTACTTTAGTTATATGTGGATACTAATCCGTTGTAATCAATTGTCAATTTCATTTGTATTTTGTTGAACAAAAATCATCTTCACTGATTTCCATCATCTGTTTTGACTTGTTCTTTTTAATGTTTGTGCTGGCCATTTGGCTTTTTTCTCTCCTCTATAAAGCAGATACAGTACTGATTTATCCCTTGGATCATTTTTTCCCCTTCGCACCCAACCTCTAGTCTTATGTGTTTGTCAGTTCAGAGCAGCAGAAGAGCTGCTTTCAGCTGTGTTATTCTCTCCTTTGCGTTTTCAGCCTTTTGCTCCTGACCCTTATGGTAACTCAGATGGAATTTGTTTAAGTGTGTTTCTCGTTTCTAAAATATCTTTGGATCTTTAGGCCATTCTGCTCCCTTTCTCCATTTCCTAGGTGAATTCTTCCCATTCTGATTCAGTGCTATGATTATTTATTGTACATTTCTCTTTGCCCTATCCTTTTTATACTTTTTCCTTTCTTTGACCTCACTTTTTCTTTACAGAGACTAACAGCAAAGGTGTGGGGAAGGGGGAGGTGCTGAACATTAATGAGTTATATGCATGGTGCAGTCTGCTTCTGTCCCTCCTCTTCCTCTCAACCTGTCCCTGGTTATAGATCCTTATCATCTCTCTCTTTTCTTTGTTCTCCAGTTTGTGATCCTCCCTTCAGAGTAAGATTGTGTTTTGCTTCTGACCAATCCCTGACCCTATTCTGTCTCTTGAGTCACCTTTCTATTCTCCCTTTGCTCCCTGATTCCTTGTTGACTTTAATCTATACTTTTTCTCACTAAACACTCAGAGCAGCACTTTGTAGAGTTACAAAGAAATGGAAACTGGGACGGTACCTGTTGGTTGTGATACAGGTCACCCGGGTGTCACGTAGGAGAGTAATGGGATGCTGGTGGGTTGCATCAAATGAGTATGAGGAATTCAGTCTCGATGCAAAATGTACCTGAATGGATGCAGAGGGAAGTCAGGAGAATCAGGAAACCAGTATAGACAATAACGATTTCAATGGAAGGAAGAACAAGAAATCCACTGAACTTGCCTTCTGTGGAATTAGAATGTCCGCATCTGGCCCCCAGGAGCCGCATGGAAAGGCTCCTCCCCTGCCCCTTCCTTGCAGTGCTTCCTGACGGTTGTGGCCAAAATCTTCCACACCAATTGCCATCCTTGTAGGGATAAACCAAGGCTCGTCTGGTGCTCACACAGAAGACCCGGCAGGTTTGATCAGTGTTTGGTGCTCCGGGAACTGAAGGAGGAGAAGTGACCGTGTCCTCCTCTTTGTCTTAGAAGTCCTCGTGGTCTTTGTTCTTGTTACTGGTTTCCTGTCTCTTTGCCTTCTAGGACTTTCTCAGCTTCATTGGGGAAATCCACAAGAGCCTCCCCAGGCTTTCAGATGACCCAGAGACCATCTGGAAAAGATTGAATGCTCGAGGTCAGGTTGAGTAGAGGATGGTTCAGCTTGGCCCCAGAGTAGGAGGTTGGATTGCAATAATAGGCCCTCTCGTCTCTACCCTCGGCCCTGAAGCCTAAAGCCCTTCGATGCCGCCCAAAAGATATCCAGCTAGCACGCCGCATACGTGGAGAACGTGCTTAAACTCCACTATGATGGGAAACATTCTTCATTCTCAAAACAGAAAAAAATCTCTTCTTCCTGTTATTGGTAGTTCTGAATGTTAGATATTTAGCTGTTAAGAATGACACGGCCAATAAACAAATGTTTCTGTCATATGTTTGATTCCCTATCATTATTCCCGCAGCTACGCAGGGACGTCCACTTGGGGGTTCTGTGCAGACCTGGGTACTTCCCCAAAGACTCCCCAAGGAGCTCCTGGGCACACGGCCCCGTGCTGCACCGTGGGGCCGGGGTTGGAGGCCCTCTTCAGAGGAGACAGTCACCTCTCCCTTACCTGCAACCTGGTAGGGAGCTAGGACACAAGCAGTATAAGAAATAAAAATACATTTGGGGTGTATTGGGAAAGTAGAGTGAAAGGCCACATGAGGTCCCACCCTTCAAGGGATTATATTCTACCACGCAAGAGGGAGAAGAATATTCCAAGAACAGGAAACATCCTGGAAAAAAAATGGGTCCCTGCCATCAAGGAGTTCACCTTGTCCCAGGGGAGGCAAGACACTGGGACATTTTCTGTGGTCAATCAAGCGAAAAAGTCCCATGGTTCTTGGGATGGAGTGGCCCAGACGTGGCAACAGTGCCTCTTCTTGAAGGTGGTTTTCACCGTGTCACTTTCTGATGTTGAACCATGTAACGCCGCCACGGACTTTGCGGGGAGAACTTTCTGTTCTGGGTCCTCGGGGCCACTGCCAAGAAGCTTCCCAGGAAGATGTGGAAAGGTCTCTGCAGAGAGCTCTGCTGTTTCCAAGGCTCGGGGGCTCAGGGGTCTGAACGGTCCCCGTCAGCGTCCAAAGGGAGATGGATGGTGGTCGAGGGGGCAGTGATGGTGCTTTAACCGTTTAACCGCATCACATGGGCTCCTGAGTTTGATATATGGGCTTCTATGGGAATTTCCAGTTCTGATATTCAGACCCAAGCCTGCTGTCCTAATATGGAAATTCTCCATTTTAAGCTCTATTTAGCTTTCAAGATAATTCCCTTGCAATATATGAACATTCTGTGTTCTAAAGATTCAGCTCTGTTGTTTTTTGGTTCAAAATCTCCTTACTCCAGTTATATTCAATGTTTTTTTTTTCTTTTTCCTTTTCTTATATTGATTTATATATGTGTTTGAGCAATGTAATTATTTAAAATTACACATGGTGTCCCTTCATTACTTAATACCTTATATGCTTAAACAATCCTCCCCTTTCATTTCCTATAATAGGAATATCAGTTTAAGGTAGTGCATGGAATTTTTTTTTCCTCAGGCTATTTTGTGTTCCAATTTTAATCTAACTAAAATAATACCTTTTTTGCTTTTATCATTACCTGTTTCAGGACCTGACATTTACATAAGAGCATCAAGGTGGGGCTGATGTAAATTATTTTGAAAAAATTATTGCATGTTCTACACAAAATATATTTTGTTATTATTTTTTAAATTTACTTCCTATCAATAGGAACTCTGAACACAGAAACAAAATTCTTTTATACATTTGTTTATTTATATATTATTTTCACATATTAAATTATTTTACATTGAGAGTATAAATTGTACCTTTTGACTTTTGTGTACTTAATTTATTTTTTCAATAATTAGTGATCACTGATAAACATAAGAGCAATATCAGCAGCAGGGGCAACTAGATGATGCAGTGGATAGAGCACTGGCTCTAAAGTCAGGAAGACCTGAATTCAAATACAGCCTCAGACACTTAATACATACATACATACATACATACATACATATATACATACCTATATCTCAAGATGTTGCATGGCCTTAATGTGTGCTCAGATATTTTTTCTTTTCATTTTTTAAATTGGAACCGATGTAAATTGTGTCCCTCTTAACCATTTTTGGGGGGCCCTGAAATTGTGTCCCCTTTAATCTGTGAAAGGTTGATTCAAGGTCTCAAGTTCTCCCCTAGGAGGGGGAAACACCCAGTTAAGTGATCTTATTCAATTGGAGATCTTGGCCAGGGACATAATCACCACCCTCTAATGAATTGGAGATTAGTTCCTGGGAGTAGATACTCCCAGCTAGGGGCCTGGGAAAACCCCAAAACAGCCTCAGAAGGCTAAATAAAAGGCGACTCTTGTTGTGTCCTGCTTTCTAGAGCCCCCATGCCGGGGTGATTAAAATATCCCTTCCTAGTGGAGAAGTGATGAGTGGGACTCCTGAGGAGGGTGGAAAAATGGAGTCTGTTTATTTCAAGGACCTTCCCCTTTATATAATGTAACAAAAACAACACTGTGCATGTGGGACCACATAAACAACTTGCTATTGTGTGTTTGCCACCTGCTATCCCTCTGCCTCAATCACAACACAGGTTGTTACCACCCCCTGACTCCTCAGGAAGGCCAAGAGCCCTTAGGGGAGATGGGGAGTCAAACCAGACATTGTGGGCAGGTTCTCTCTGAACTGAAGGGTCTTACAACTCATCCAGAGCTTCTCCACTGATTGTGACCCTCTACATCTCATCCTTTCTTTTGTTTTAATTGAAGCAGGTATACATCAGTGGTTAAATCTATCAGTATAGTATAGGAGGAATCACACAGGCAAGTTGTAATATCATACAAGCAAGTAGTAACATAACAACATGAATAAACAAAATACGATAAAAGATTTCCACGAGTTCCAGAAGGAAGGTATAAAAAAATAACTCTCAATTCATAACCACACATACACCTTCAGCAGCCAAGAGATAGTCCCAAACCAATCTATTGTCCATCACTTCATGTGTCAGGGAATCCAATGATTACTGCAGGTTTTCAAATCCTGCATCACTCATAGAGAATTATTTTTTTATATTCATGAGTACACAAAGGGCTAACTTCCAGGCTCTTTCAATGGTGGGCACAGTCAGCAATGCGAACATTGCTGTTTCTTGGGTCCTCTTCTTCATTTTGAAAGTCTTCTCGTTTTCCATCTCTCTCTGATGTACAAGGTGGATATGGCTCGTTGGCACCCATCAAGTTCCTTCTCCATCTGTTGAGATACAAGCAAACCCTCTCCCCCAAGCAGTTAACCTATTTGGTACCTTCCATTCACCACTTTCTGTATCTTTCCACATTACCTGGTGATCATCTAAAGATAGTGGAGCTGCTTGCATTGGACACTGCCCTTCTAGCATGTTATGAAACCTATCTGCCGGAGCCAGTGCATCTCCATCAAAAATCAAAAAAAAATTTAATACATAAAGTTAAATTCAGAAGTTCTCTAGGGTTATCTGTGGCTCCCCTTCTTTTCTATTTTTGGAGGATCATCTTGATCCTGGATTCTGTTGTTGGGAGTCAAAATCTGGATAAATATCACCAAATTGTATTTCAGGAGTGTGTATCAGTAGGCCTGAATTTTTTCACTGATTAAGAAACACTGTTCCACCCACACCGGTGTATTAATTTTCCATTGAATGGGAACAGGTGAGAGTGCTGGCAGGCCTTCTACAGCAGCCCTGCCTAAAAAGCTGAAGTACTTAATTGTTTCCTAACTGTTCTAAGATGTCTCTTCCCCATAGATTGATGGAGAACCTTTTTTTTAACACTAAAAAAGGAGCAAAATCCCCTGCTCTATCATCAAATCTCCACCCCAAAGGAGCAGTACCAATGTCAGCTGCTATTGATCCTCCTATGCCAGACATATAGGTGTTTGCCATAATCTTTGGCCAGTGAAATCAATAAAATACTAAAAAAAAAAAAAAAAAAAAACTTCCTTAGCTCTGTCCCACGTGCTGTACCCTCCATGATACAGCCCCAACTCTCTGCTTATTTTTCTCCTCATACTTCCTGGTTTGACCACCCAAGTTAAAATCTTCCCTCTTTTTAAAACCAATTTTACTCCATTGTATTCAGTTAGTTGTTCTCCCACTAACTTCTACATCTCTGGCTCCAAATGCTCCTTCTTACAAAGCCATAGAGACATGCCCTCCAGAGCATCTGAGAACTCAGTGATTTGCTTCCGAGTTACCGACAAACCTTGCTCTCTGTTAATCTAGCTAAGCATGCTACATACTTCCCTTGGAGGGGAGGCTCTTTTCTTAGTATCTGCCCCGTTTTGGCTGAAAAACAAAAGTGACTAGACTATTTCTTACAGATTCTTCCCACTTGCCTATTTTTATACTTACTCTATTCCAGGTCATGGGGACTTCTCCACTGAACTTGGCTGATTGTGTCAATTGAGCTGATTTGTATAGGACCTCACCTAGAGCCCCATGTTGGGCGCCAAATGTTGTGTCCTGCTTTCTACCAGAGTGATTAAGATATACCTTCCTAGTGGAGAAGTGATAAGGCAGAACTCCCAAAGATGATGGGAAAATGGAGTCCATTTATTTCAAGGACTATTCCTTTTATATAATGTAACAAAAACAGCACTGTGCATGTGGGACCACATAAACAACTTGCTATTGTATGTTTGCCACCTGGTATCACTCTGCTTCAATCACAACACAGGTTGCCACTTCCCCCTGACTTCTCAGGAAGGCTGAGAGCCCTCTGGGGAGATGGGGAGTCAAACCAGATGTTGTCAGCAGGTTCCCTCTGGGAATTGGTCTTATACCTCACCCAGAATTTCCCCACTGACTGTGACCCTCTACAGACTCTGAACCCCAAATATTCACAGCCATCCTAACAGGACCTTGTCCACTGCTGAAGATATTTTCTTCTCAGTGTAACCCACCTTTGCTATATTCCTTGCCCACTAAGAAAGCTGACTTCCTAGCAAGCTGGCTTCTTGGCGTAGTTAAAACCCATTCTCTGCCACAAACCTCGGGCCTATATTCATTGGGGTTTGTGAATTTTTTCATAAAGCCTGCCACCTGCCAAGGGGATCCCATTGGTATTAGGGGATTTCTTTCTCTCTATTCTCGCACTTCATCATCATTTGCACCTTATCAGAACTAAATTAGTTACGTGATTTTGACCTATCCTCTTTGTATAACGCAAAACACAACTTTCAATTCAAGGATCACCATTATGTTAATATAAATAATTTTGTATTATATGGCACATCTCATATCCTAAGTATATCTTTATTGTTTATATTTATTTGCTATTTCCTATGAGTTACAACTCTGAGCATAGAAACAAAACTCATTCCCAACAATGAAACCTACTTTGTTTTCAATGACTGACTGGATGACTATTGATGATTTATCAACAATAACATTGATATCCATAGCATCTAAAATATTTCATGTGATTATTGTTTTGTTAGTTAATTTTTCCTTTTTTTAATTTTTGGAACCAGATTTGGCATTGTATGTTTACATTTCCTATATGACTGTGAACATGAGTTTTAATTCACAGGGTCACTACTGTGTTGATATAAATTAGACAGAAATATATCGGTATCTCATGCCCTGAATATATTGGTTTTATTGTGCATATTGATCTAGCTTTTTTTATAAGTTGGAACTCTGAGCATAGAAACAAAACTCATTCCCAGCAATGGTATTGTGTGTTCCCAGCATCACTTGAAGACTGATCATTTATGTGGGAAGAACCCTCCAAATTCCCAAACTATATTTTAATGGCCAAAACGCTTCCTGAAATTGTACGTTCTAAGGGATTTCTTGGCTGTGTTATTGATGAGGTTGAGAAAGTTGCAAGGCCTGAGAAACCCTAAGGCTAGCTGGCCTTGGGAGCCCCACAAATAATGCTGGCTAATAGCAGT
The DNA here is from genome assembly GCF_016432865.1 of Antechinus flavipes. Classification (NCBI taxonomy): domain Eukaryota; kingdom Metazoa; phylum Chordata; class Mammalia; order Dasyuromorphia; family Dasyuridae; genus Antechinus; species Antechinus flavipes. Next base: position 12,244,304 of record NC_067404.1, read on the forward strand.
AATTTAATACTGATTCTGTTGGTCAGTGAACTGTAGAACTCAATGATGGGAACTACCCCATTCCTACCTCTCTGCAACTGTACCTCTAAACCATATTAGTATATCAACCTAATCTTTGTTTCTTCTTCCTATAAAGTTTATCTTCTTGATTCTGACCCTTTGCTAAACTCCTTTGAAAATTAGCCCACTATCAAGTAGCATAGTAAATCTTTGCCCCTTAACTTGGAGACTGTGTATGAATCCTTTTGTCAAACCCACACCACCAACCAATCTTGTTAGGATGTTTCTCTTCAACAGTATCATGTGTCCTAATGGCTTTCACAGCTCCGATGTTCTCTTCTCTATGACTCCTCCCATTTTCTGTGCACATAGCTCACGGAATCCCATGGAATTTCTATACTCTAGCTCTGACCATCTCTCACTTTGTGTGTTCTAAAGTCCTTGCCATCTTTGATATTATGCTATGCTGGAGGGTCCCATCCAGTTCAGTTCCCAATAATTCTACATAGCCTCCAAGCTCTCAAGCATCTTATGTTGGACATATCCTCTCAAATCTCATATATTTGATTGGGTCACTTCCCAGTTCTGAAATTCAGAGGCTAGACTGCCATCCCAGTCTAGAAAATCTCCACTCTAAGTTCTGTCACCTTTCAATGGAATATTTTGAAAGACATCTCCAAATCAGACATCTTACTTTCTAAGATCTTTCCAGTCTACTGATTTTATGTTTAAAAGCCTCTCCCTACTTTGATCTTCCAGGCTTTCTTTTCCTTTTTCAGTTATTTAATTAGTTTTAGCCTATATAATAGCATATGCAATGCAATTATTTAAAATAAATAAAATAAAACTTAAAATAAAAATGAAGCCTTTACAATCACCTTATTTTTTTTTTAATAAATATGGTCCATTCATTAACAATAATGGTAATATGTACAGCAGTCTTTTCTCTTGAAAATGATGCATGAAATTAATTTTTTGTCAGTTTTTCGAAAACCTTTAAAACAAAATTGGTCATGGCACATTTACATTTACATTTCAGCTATATGATTCAGGACACGATTTTGAATTTGGAAGATCAGCATTGGACTGTTAAATACTGTATTGAAGCATATATTGCATTATATGCTGGGAACATATATTTTAAGATGTTTCAAAAATTTAACTTATCTTCTCTAGAATTTGGATTCCTGAGCACATAAAATATATTTTTTCATATATGTTGCATTCAATACCATAAACATACATTTTAAAATATTTTGGAAATGTTATGTCCTAAGGGCTTTCCTAGCTTTGTTTCCCTTCCTTCCCCAATATTCTTTTCTCTTTGGATTCTTCTAGGCTCTCCCTTCTATGGGCTCACATGGCATGGACTCAAACTTTCTGGACCACCTGTTACTGTCTGGGAGGCCCCTCTTTTCTCTCTAATCACTCCCATGTTTGACATTACAGATTATAGGGTTCCATCTAACTCAGGCCTTCTGCATTGGAAAATACCTTTGAGCCATGTCATTTTCTGGTGAAAATCCCCTTCTTCCTCTGACTCTAAGGTTCTTTTTTCCTTTTCACTTATGTCTTCAGTTTTAATGTATTAAATTAAATATTTGTATTAATATATATATAAATAATCATTTAAGAGCACAAATTGCTTTTATTTGAATTCTGTATAATTTTAGTAACTAATAACTACTCATTAACAATAATAGTAATATCCATTACAGACAACCCTTCAAGACACTGTATGCAATTACTATGTTTTCAGTTATTTTCTTCTCCTTTCCCTTCCACTCTCCCCTCTTATCTCCTTTCTTCTTCTCTCCTCTTGTTTCTTCTTCTTTCCTTTTTTCTCTTTTTCTCCATTTCAAATCAGAACCAGAATTTTTTTATTTTTGATTGAGTGATGCTGGACATGCATTTTAATTCAGAGGATAATCTTTGTGTTGATACCAATTATAAAATAATATAGGTTGCATTTCACATCCTAAATTAACTTTCATTATTGTTCCAAATATACCTCTCTTTTGCCATAACTTGCAACTCTGAGCACAGAACAAAGCTCATTCCCTAGAATGATTCTGTGTAGTCTTAGGACCATTTGACCTCTAATAATCTATAATGTAAAAGCCCTACCAGCTCTGACATTGTACCATTTTTTGGCCAAAGCTTGTCCTGAAAGTCTATGTTCTTACAGCATTTTTTCTCTGTTATCTCCTTTTCTGAGGCCCTGACAGCTTTGACATTCCCTTCCCTATAGCTTCTGTGTGCCCTTAGAATCAGACAACATTCATTATGTAACTGATCATCTCTCACTTTTCCATGATTTAAAGTCACTTCAATGTTTGATATTTGAAGTTGAAACGCCCCATACAGCTCAGGCCCCATTGACCCTAAATTGTCATCAAGCTCAGACATTCTATGATGGCCATACCCACTCAAATCTCATTATTTTCAACAATATCACCTCCCAGTTCTCATATTATGAGCCTAGATTATCATCCCAAAATAAAATTATCCATTCTAAAATCAATTTTATCTAATCCCACATACCCACACACTCTTGGAAGAAACCTCTAAGTTAGACATTGTATTTTTTTGAAGACCCTTTCAGCTCTGTCATTTTATTGTCAAAGTTCCCTCCTTCCTCTGATATCCTGTTTCTTTTTCTCTTTTCAATTACTTAATTGGTTTTAGTATGCTAAATCACATCTTTATATTTGCAATATAATTATTTAAGATCACAAATTATTTCCCTTGTGAGTTCTGAAAACTCACCTAATTTTAAAAATAAATACAGCCCATTCATTAGGAATATACACAGCAACCTTACTCCATGAAAATATCATGAGCTTTTACTTTTTTTTTTTCTTCCCAGTGCTATCTTTTTAATCTAGATTAGGTACTATATATTCAAATTTTCACTTTGGCTTTGTGATTCATGAGATGAATATTCATTTAGAGGATCACCATTGTGCTTATAGATACTGTGCTGATATATATATATATATATATATGTTACATTTTATATGATAAACTTTTTTGATGTTTTTTTAATTTAACTTTTGTTTTGAATAATTTGTAACCATGAACATATAAGCAAAGTTTCTTCTCAGCAACAATGTTGTATTATAATTCATGTTCTAAAAGTCCTTTCAGCTTTAACAGTATGTATGTAATTTCATAATTAGTCCAAAGTTATATATGCTTTGGGCTTTGCCAGTTCTGATAACACTTGTTCTAACTTGCCATCTCTAACATTTTCTTCCTTATAGTGTCTCCGTAGCCTAACCTACTGTACCCAAGCCTCAGAATCACATAATTGTTCTCTAACTCTGACATTTTCAATTTGCTAGAGTTCTTTCCAATATTCTCAATTAGAGATCCCCACTTAACTCAGTCCTCAATGATTCTAAATTGCCTTCAAGCTCAGGCATTCCATGGTTCAACTTTTCATATTTTGGTTTCTGTGTCAATGTCAATTTAGACTGAGAGCCCAGATTACAGTCCCAGCATTTTGAAATTTTCCATTCTAAACTCTAACCTTTCTCCTGGATGTTCCCTTGAAAGGCAACTCATGGTCAGAGTTTATACTTTATAAAAACCCTCCCAGCCTAGGGATTTTATGATCAAAGCTGCCTCCTTACTCTCATATCATGTGCTTCTTTCTTTTAGAGTATTTCATCATTTTAGCAAGTTAAATGACATCTGTATATTAGCATTGTTAAGGTCACAGTTTGTTTCCCTTTTGAAATCTGTGTCCTTACATTATTTTTAAATAAACACAGCTCATTCATTAGTAGCCATAGTAATATAAGCAGCAAGCTTACCCTTTGAAAACATCACAAGCTGTTATTGTTTTTTAGGGTTTTTTGTTTCCTTTTTAAACCATATTATGGACTACATATGCAGATTTTGCTTAGGCTGATTTAGGATATAAGTTTTAATGGAGAGAATCATCATTGGGTAGGTGTAAATTATAGGATAACTTGGCTTGTATCTCACATCCTTTATAAATTTTCCTTCAGATGTACTTGTCCTTCCTAACAACTTGGAAATCTGATCACAGAAACAAAGCAATGATTTTATATAGTATCACAATCATCTGATCTCTAACCCGAGCCCTAAGAAAATGAGCAACTTGACATTCTAGTTTTATGGCCTAATCTAGTCCTAAAATTCCGAGGTTTTGTGAGCTCTGATATTCCTTCCTCTAAAGGCCTAGCCAGCTCTGAAAATTCCTTCTCTTTGGTTTCTCCTGGGCCTGCCATTTTGGGTGCTCAGATCCGACGCACTTAGCCAATTTCAGTTCTCTGATTCTGATCGTTTAACCCTTTCAATGATCTAATTCTTTCCCAAATTTAATGATGCAGGTTAGGAGAATCCCATCCTGCTCAGGCTCCATTTGCTCTAAATTGCCCCAAAGTTCCCATATTCTATGTAGACCATAACCTTTGAATTTTTATATTCTGGATATTTTGTAATTCCCCATTCTGATGTTCAAAGACTTTCATCCCAACATGGAAATTCTCCATTCTAAGCTCTTTCCATTCTCCTGTAAATTTTCTTGAAATGCACCTCCAAATGAGACATTGTATTTTCTAAATTTCATGCTACCATAGCTATTTTATGCAAGAAAACTTTTGATCATCTAATATTATGGGGTTGTTTCTCTGCTTTTTACTTGTTTAATCAGTTTTAGTAATTAAATGCATGTGTTTATTAGAAGTATAATTATTGAAAATTAGAAATTGCTTTGCTTTTCAATCATGTGTTCTTACATTAATTTTTCTATAAATATGACCCATTCACCAAGAATAATAAGCAAAATTACCTTTCTTGTTGAAACTACTGTATTTGATTAAATTTTTGATAATTAAATTTTTTTTTTGTTTACATTAAGATTAGGCATCATATAATCACAATTCCATATTGAGGAACAGAGTGAAGGTGGCAAAGTGAAAAGGTTATGATAGCCAAACCTCATCAAAACCTGCCATATAGAATATATTGAATAGATTTTGGGTAGGGAAGCCAAGGACAACTCACTGTGAGTCCTTTTTCCAGCAAAAGGCAGAAAAGGAAGATGGACAAAAAGGCCAGCAAACACTGGAGTGGCGGTTGCTCTTGGCCTGGCAGGTGTGGCCCCAGAAGGGACAGTGAGGTGTGTGTTGGTGCTGGAGGCAGCGGCATCAGTACCCAGGGATGGAAAGTGGACTATTGAGAGGATGCCTTTACAAACACTAGGCACAGGATCAGGTGCTATTGATTAGCTCTATCACCCATTACACAGTTCTGAGACACAGTTCCAAGGTGGAAAGCAGTGGTGGTGGTCCTGATAAAGTAGGTGTTCTACCTGAGTAGTGACCAAAGCCCAGTTCATAAGGACAGTGACCAGACTCTAATTATCACACCATGCTGAGTGATATGTAGAATAGAAACATGAGCAAACAAAGGAACCAGAGCATGCAAAGCTACTATGGTGATCGGGAAAATCAGGGCATGAACTCAGAAGACAACAATATCTTAAAAAAAAGAGTGATATAAGAAATATTGGGAGTATTTATGTTGTATCTCCTCACCTAAATATATTTTTTATTTAATCAGTTTTAGTTTATTAAATGACATATAGGTTATTGAAAATAAGAAATTACTTCCCTTGTTAATCACACACACTTACACTTTTCCCCATAAATATAACCTATTTATAAAATATATAAACTGTTTACATTTACAGATGGAAGATGACGCATGAAACCTATAACATCATTATCATTATGGCAGTGAGGAGTCTTCTTACACTGTGGCCATGGGTATGGGAATATTGTGTTAGGATGACCTACAAAGATGAATGAAAAATGAAAAAAATCCATGGAAGAAGGAGGACAGGAGTAAAAAAATTGTGAAATTTCACTCACATAATAGAGCCTCTCATGGAAGAGTTTTAACTATGGAAGGGAAAAAATGGGACAGAGAGGGACAATGTTTGACTCTCAGGCATATTTGAACTAGTTTAATGAGGGAAGAATATATATGCACAGTTTGGGTATAGAAATTCATCTGTATTTCCCTAAAGGATATAGGGGGACAAGGAACTGTGGGGTGGGGGGTTTACTAAACAATGTTAATGATTAAGAGAGGCAGTGGTCAGAAGTAAAACAGACTTTTAATCTCTTACTTCATACTATTACTTCCTATTAAGAGTTAAAAAAAACACAGAGAAACACAAATAATAGAGAAAGGTATGGAGGAAAAGATACTGTTAGCAGTCATAAATATGAATGTAAATGGATGAACTCAGCCATAAAATGGTAGAGAATAAAAGAATAGATTAGAAATCAGAACTCAACAATATGTTGCTTACAACAGAAACATGAAACATAATGTGTTTCAAGAGAAGTAAAAGAGGCAAAGTTAGCAGTCATAATTACAGAAAAAGGAAAAGTACAAATAGACCCAATCAAAGTTATGTTCAGGGAAACTACATTTTGCCATAGAAAATGAATTAATAATAATACTTTACATATATGTATCAAATGGCACAACATTAAATTACTTGAAGGAAAAGATATTGATTTACAATGGGAAAAAAAACTAGGAAAGCTGTAACAGTGAAGCTTCTCAATTTCATTCTTGATAGCCTTAGATAAATATAATCATGAAATAACCAAGAAAGACTTTGAGGAGATGTGTGGAATTATAGACTCATGAGATTAGCTTGACTCCTGAAGAATAATGAAGGTCAACAAAAATTCATATACCTTTTTCCCCTCACAGCTCTGCATGGGACCTTCACAGAAAATGACCTTGTATTTTGGCATAAACACCCCAGAAAGAAATGCAGACAAGTAAAATATTAAATTCACACTTTGGGGACCATAATTCAATGAAAAAAATGCATCTGAGAAATGGCTTTTGAAGCATAGATTTAAAATTAGTTGGAAATCAAATAACCTACTCCTAAAGAAAGAATAGGTCAAAGAAGCCATAATAGCAGGTGTTAATAATTTCATCAAAGAAAATGACAAAAATGAGATAGTAAGGAATATTTGTAGCTGTAAATGCTTATATCAATAAAACATGGGAAAAGAGTTTAACAAATTGTATTCATGATTTATTTTATGTATTGGTCTTAGTCATTATTTAAAATCACAAATTGTATACTTTGTTAAAGGAGATTCTGAACAACTTAAAGGTCAAAAATAAGCAAAGAAACAAAATAAAACCTTTTCAAATATTTACAGGAAAAAGAACTTCAGCAAAAGTCTTGTCAGACTGAGGCAGTGTATGATTGATTTTCTTTATGTATATATATACTTACATATTTACATACATACATACATATACACATGTATTTTAGATTTTCATCTCAGCAAAGGAATCTTTTTCTCTTTTTCTTAGTTACTATAGTTCAGGACTTGGGTTTTACTAAAGAGCAGCAGCACGGTGCTAATTTACTATATTAAAAAAGAGAGGTTTTTTCCATTGTTTTTTAAATACATTTATCTCTCCCCATAGGAAAGACAAAATATTCACACTTTGAGTTTTTTCTTTTTCACTTATTTCTTAAGTTATAATATATTTATTTACATCTATGTTTAAGTAATACCCTGTTTTGAACATATAAATTATATCTTTGAATTTTTGTACACTTAACTTTATGAGTAAATAGTGATGATTTCGTTAAAAATTAAAGATATCTACAGCAGACTTATTCCTTCAAGACATTATATGCACTTTCTGCTTTTCAGATTTATTTTCTGTTTTTAAAGAAATTGCAATCACAATACAAATTTATGTTAACTATAACTCACTGAATATATATATATATATTTATGTGTGTGTGTGTGTGTATGTGTGTGTGTATTTATTCAGGACATACATTTTCAGAAGATTACTCTTTTGTAGATACAAATTATATGGTACTTTATGTTGCATCTCCTCACCTAAATATTTTTTGTTTAATCAGTTTTAGTTTACTAAATGACATATAAGTTATTGAAAATCAGAAATTACTTCCCTTATTAATCACACGCACTTACACTTTTCCCCATAAATATAACCTATTTATTCCCTGGAACAACAATTCGTAAAACAACCCGTCTTTTTGAAATCACTGCACTGTTGTCCATTTTTTCCCCTCTCATACAAAAAGAGCACAGAAAATACTAAATAGATTTATTAGTGAGAAAATTAGGAAAAACTCAACTTCTTCCTTCTTCCAGCACAAGGCAGAAGAGGAATATGGAAGAGAGGCCTGCAGACACTGGAGTAGCAGTTGCTCTTGGCCTGGCAGGTGTGGCCCCAGAAGGAGCTTGAAGGCACGTAGCAGTGAGGTGTATCAGTGGTGGTGGCGGCAGCGGCACCAGTGCCCAGGAATGCAAAGGAGATTGAGAAGAGGATGCCTTTACAAACACTAGGCACAGGATCAGGTGCCATTTATTAGCTCTGTCACCCATTACACAGTTCTGAGTTGTAGTTCCAAGGTAGAAAGCAGTGGTGGTGGTCCTGATAAAGCAGGTGTCCTACATGAGTAGTGACCACAGCCTAGTTCATAAGGACAGTGACCAGACTCTATCATACCATATAAGAGATCATAGAAATTAACAGTGTTAAACTGATTTCTGTTTCAGAAAGATGACCCATGAAACCCATAAGAGCATCCTCTTTATTATGTCAGTAAGAAGGAGTCTAAGTGGCTGTGGCCAATATTGGGAATATTGTGTTAAGATGACCTCCAAAAAAGAATGGAAGTATGAAAAAGAAAAAAAACCTTGGGAAAAGGGAGAAAAGAAAGAATGGAGGAAGTTCCTTCACATAACAAAGACTCTCAAGGAAGAGATTTTATAATGGAAGGGAAAAGAAGGGGCAGAGAGAAGGAGTGTTTAGCCCTCATGCACATCTGAACTGATGCATTGAGGGGAGATTATATATGCACCAACAGTGGGGTACAGAAATTCACCTATTAGCAGTCATAACTGTGAATGTCAATGGGTAAACTCACCCATAAAATGGTAGAGAATTAAAAAATGGATTAGAAATCAGAAACCAACAATATGTTACTTAAAAGAGAGACATGAACCATAAAGATACACAGAGAATTACTATAAGAATTGAATATGTTTCAATAGAAGTAAAATAGGCAAAGTTAGGGATCATCATCTCAAAAAAAGTACAAATAAACCCAATTCAAAAAGAAGTTCAGAAAAACATTTTGCTTAAAGCTTCCATACATAATGAATTAATATTAGTACTGAACATATGTTCAGTCAAAAGACACAACATCTAAATACTTGAAGGAAAATTTAAATGATATACAAATGGAAAAAATGCACCCCTTAATATTGACCTTGACAGCCTTAGATAAAAGAAATCATAAAATAACAAAGGAACTTGGTGTGGAATTTTAGAAAATATGATAAGCTTCTGAAGAATATTGCAGGGCACCAAAAATGAGTGTATCTGTTTTTTTCACCAGAGCTTTACATTGAACCTTCACAGAAATTGACCTTGTATTTTCACATAAACACCTCAGAAAGTAATGCAGAAAAGTAAAGTATAAAATGCATCTTTGGGGGAACATAATGCAATGAAAAATACATTACAGAAAGGGCCTTTGAAAATACATTAAAAATTCATTGTAAAGTAAATAATCTACTCCTAAAGAAAGAATGGGTCAAAAAAGCCTTGATAGCAAGTGTCAGTAATTTCATTAATAAAATGACAAAAATTAGATACTATAACATAAAAAAATGGGATGGAGACAAAAGGATATTTAAGAGAACATTTCTAACTGTACGTGCTTATATCAAAGAGAGATGGAAAAGAGAGTTCAGCAAAATGCATTTATGAATTATTTTAAATTATATATTGATCTTGGCCATTATTTAAAAATCACAAATCATATACTTTGTAAAAGTTAATTCTCAACAACTGATTAGTCAAAAACAAACATACAAAATAAGACTGTGTTAAGTATTTCCAGGAGCAAGAAATTCAGCAAAGGTTTTGCCACATTTAAGGCAGTGCAGCAATTTATTTTTTCATGTAAATATATTATCAATTTATATACATTCACAGACATATATTTTAAATTTTTATCTCACCAAAGGAATTCCTCTTTTTCTCAGTGACCCTATTTTGGGACTTGGGTTTTACTAAAGAGATAATTTATTATTTTTCAAAAGAGAGACTTTTTCATTGTTTGTTAAATGCAGCTGTTTCTCCCCATAGGAGGGACAAAACAAATACTCACACTTTTTTTTCTTTTTCCTTTATTTCTTTAATTATAGTACATTTAGTTATCTCTATGTTTAAGCAGTACCCTTTTTGAAGACACAAATTGTATCTTTTGAATTTTTGTGTGTTAACTTTGTCAATAAATAGTGACCATTTCTTTAAAATACTAGTGATAACTACAGCAACATTATTCGTTCAAGACATTATATGTACTGTCCTTCTTTTCAGATTTCATTTGTTTTTTTTTTAATGGAACCATAATAGGATATTGATGTTAACTATAAGTCATGGAAGATGACATTTAGAACATACATTTTCAGAGAATTATTCTTTTCCATATACAAATATATAGTATTTTATGTTGTATATCTCATGGCCTAAATACATTTTTGTTTAATCAGTTTTAGTTTATTAAATGACATAAAAGTTGTTGAAAAACAGAAATTACTTCCCTTGTCAATCACATGTACTTACATGGCTTTTTCCATAAATATAATCTATTCATTCACTAGGACAATAATAGCTAAAATAACCTGTCTTTTTGAAACCACTACACAGGAGTACATTTTTTCTCTCTCTTTTGTTTACAAAAGAGACCACAGAAAAGACTAAATATATTTCTACGTGGAAAAGCCAGGAAAAATTCACAGGCAGAAGATGAAGATGGAAGAAGGCCTGCAAACACTGGAGTGGCAGTTGCTCCTGGCCTGGCAGGTGTGGCCCCAGAAGGGGCAGTGCAGTGTATGGTGGTGCTGGAAGCAGTGGCATCAGTACCCAGGGATGGAAAGTGGATTATTGAGAGGATGCCTTTACAAACACTAGGCACAGGATCAAGTGCCATTGATTAGCTCTGTCACCCATTACACAGTTCTGAGTCACAGTTCCAAGGTAGAAAGCAGTGGTGGTGGTTCTGATAAAGCAGGTGTCCTATCTGAGTAGTGACCATAGCCCAGTACATAAGGACAGTGCCCAGACTCTAATTATGACACCATGCTGGAGGTACCAAAAAACCCACAGACCCTTAGAACATTTTATGAAATCAGAAGGATAAAATAGACAGAAATTCCTGCCATTCCACCTGTCCTTAGGACTACAGAGCCAGATTCACACATAAAAACCAAAATTAATAGTAAGCTAGAAACAAGAGCAAATAAAAGGGAACCAGAACATACAAAACTAATATGGTGACTGGGAAAACCAGGGCATGAACTCAGAAGAAGACCATGTCTTGAAAACAAGAGTGATATAACAAATATTGGGAGTAAGAGATCATAACAATTAACAATATTAAATGGTTAATATTCCCATTTGGAAGATGACACATGAAACTCATAAGAACATAATCATCATTATGACAGTGTCTACTTAAGTAACGGGCGTGTGTGGGAATATTTTGTTTGGATGATCTCCAAAAAAGAATGGAAAGGTCAGTGAGAGAAAAATATATATGCAAGCACAGTTGTGTTTAGAAATTCACCTGTATTTCCCAACACAGATATAGGAGGAAAGGGAGATCTGGGGGGTGCAGGTAGGGGCTGAAATAGAAGGTAGAAAAGTTTAAGAGAAGCAATGGTCATAAGTAAAACAGACTTTTATACTTTTACTTCATATTATTATTATTTCCTAACCAAGGTAAAAAAAAAAGAAAAAAATGAGAGAAACACAAATAATAGAGAATGGTATGGAGGGAAAGATACTATTAGTAGTCTTACCTATGAATGTGAATAGATGAATTCACTATAACATATCAAAGATAAGTGAATGGATTAGAAATCAGAACCCAACAATATGTTGACATGAGTCAGAAAAACACACATAGAGTTACAATAAGAATCTATTATGTTTCAACAGAAGTAAAACAGATAGAGTTAGCAATTATCATCTCAGACAAAGAAAAAGTACAAACAGACCCAATTCAAAGAAATGTTTGAATAAACTACATTTAATTAAAGCTGCAATAGACAATGAAATAAGATCAATTCTGAGCATATGCATCAAAAACATCAAAATACTTCAAGGAAAAGTTAAATACCTTACAACAGGAAAAAGCTGGAAAACTTTAACAGTGGAGCCCCGCAGTTTTGTCCTTGACAGCTTTAGATAAATGTAATCATAAAATAACCAAGAAAGAATTTGAGGACATGCGTGGAATTTTAGAAAAGTGAGATAAGCTTGTCTTCTGAAGAATATAGAAAGGAAGTAAAAATGAGTATACCTGTTTTGTTCCCCACAGCTCTACATGGAACCTTCACAGAAGTTGACCTTGTATTTGAGCATAAACAGCTCAGAAAGAAATGCAGTAAATTAAAATATTAAATGCACCTTTTGGGGAACATAATGCAATGAAAAATAATTAGAGAAACAGCTTTTCAAATACAGATTAAAAATTAATTGGAAATCAAATAATATACTCTAAAGAAAAAAATAGGTCAAAAAGTCATGATAGGAAGTGTAAAAAAATTTCATTAAAGAAAATAACAAAAATGAAATAGTATAACAAAATGTGGGATGTAGACAAAGCAATGCTTAAGGGAACATTTGTAACTACAAATGCTTATATCAATAAAAGATGGGAAAAGGTGTTCAACAAATTGCATTTATTAATCATTTAAAATTATATATTGGTCTTAGCCATTATTTAAAATCATATATAGTGTACTTTGTAAAAGAAGATTCTGAACAATCTATTGGTCAAAAACAAGCAAAGAAACAAAGTGAAACCTGGTCAATTATTTCCAGGAACAAGAATTTCAGCAAAGTCCTTGCCAAATTAAAGCACAGCAACAATTTATTTTATTTGTATATATATATTCTTTTATTTGTATACATATATATATATTCTTATTTACATATGTAAACACACACACATAAAAACACACACACACACACACATATATATATATATATATATATACATTAGATTTTCTTCTCACCAAAGAATACATTTTTCTCTTTCTCAGTAATCTCATTTCAGGATTTGGGTTTTACTAAAGAGCTCTAGTATAATGCTGATTTACTATTTTTCTAAAGAGAGATCTTTTTCATTGTTACATGCTTTTTACAAAACACTCATACTTTGATTTTCTTCTTTTTCACTTATTTTTTCAGTTATAGTATATTTAATTGCATCGATTTTTCAGCAGTTTCCTGTTTTGAACACATAAATATCATTTTTTTTTTTGGCTGAGGCAATTGGGGTTAAGTGACTTGCCCAGGGTCATCCAGCTAGGAAGTGTTAAGTGTCTGAGATCACATTTGAATTCAGGTCCTCCTGACTCAGGGCTGGTGCTCTATGCACTGCGCCACCTAGCTGCCCCACATAAATATCTTTTGAAATTTTTTGTGTGCTAATTTTGTCAATAAATAGTGCCAATTTCTTAAAAATAATAGTGATACCTATAGCAGCCTTGTTCCTTTAAAACATTACATGTACTTCTTTTCTGATTTGTTTTGTTTTTTAAAAAAAATTGGAACCACAATAAGAAATTGATGTTAACTACCTCATTAAATGTCATTTAGCACATATTTTTAGAGGATTAGTCTTTTACAGATACAAATTATGTTGTATTTTATGCTGTATCTATTGATTTAAATACGTTTTATTTAATCACTTTTAGTTTATTAAATAACATATAAGTAATTTAAAATCAGAAATTGCTTTCCTTGTCAATTTCATGTACTTACATCGTTTTTTTCCATAAATACAACCTATTCATTCATTAAAAAAATAATAAGTGAAACAACGTGTCCTTTTGAAACCACTGTACTGGAGTACATTTTTTTTCCCTCAAAAAAGCTAGCACAAAAAAATACTAAACCGATTTCTGAGTCTGAAAACTAAGCAAAACTCAGTGAGTCCTTTTTCCAGCACAGAGCAGAAGATGAAGATGGAAGAAAGGCCTGCAGACACTGGAATGGCAGTTGCTCTTGGCCTGGCAGGTGTGGCCCCAGAAGTTGCTTGAAGGCACGCAGCAGTGAGGTGTGTAGTGGTGGCGGCAGCGGAATCGGTGCCTAGTTTTGGGAAAGTGGACTAAAAGGATTCCTTTTCTTTTTCAAACACTGGGCACTGATTCAATTGCCATGTATAAACTTCTTCAGCCATTACACAGTTCTGAGTCACAGGTCCAAGGTGGAAAGTAGTGGTGGTGGTCATGAAGAAGTAAGGGTTATATCTTAGCAGTAATCACAGCTCAGTTCATGAGGACAGTAGCCAGACTCTAATTATTACAACATGTTGGAGGAGCCAAAAAAACTCACCGATGCCTAGATTATCTTGTGAAAGCAGAAGCACATAAGAGAATGACACTCTGGCCAGGCCTCCCATCCATAGAAGTGCAGAGTCACACTCAAACATAAAATCCAAAATGAATATGGAGGCTAGAAACATGAGCAAACAAAAGGGAACCTGAGCATACAAAATTAATCGAGTTCAAAGGCAACTCAGCGCATGAACTCAGAAGCAGACAATGTCTTAAAAACAAGAGTTATATAAGAAACAATTTGGAGTAAGAGATCATAACAAGGTTAAACTGATTATATTCTTAGAAGGAAGATATATGAGAACATCGTTATCATTATGACAGTAAGAAGGAGTCTACTTAAGTAGTGGGCATAAGTGTGGGAATATTGGGTTAGGATGAACCCCAAAGAAGAAAGAAGGGTGAAAAAATAAAAGAAATCCTGGGAAAAGGTGGACAGGAGAGAAAGAATGGAGGAGGTTCCTTCACATAACAGACACTCTCATGGAAGAGTTTTTACAATGGAAGGAAAAATAAGAGGCGGAGAGAGGCAATGTTTGGCCCCAATGAACATCTGAACTGGTGCAGCGAGAGAAGAGTATATATTCACACGCAGTTGAGTTGATAAATTTATCTGTAGTTCCCAATATGGATACAGGAGGGCAAAGTACTGTGGGGATAGAGGGGGCTGTGATAGAATGTAATAAAGTTTAAGTGAGGCAGTGCAAAGAAGCAAAACAGACTTTTATACTCTTACTTCATATCACTATTAATTTGTATCTAAGGTAAAAAAATAAAAAGAGAGAAAGAAGCAGAAATAGAGTATAGTATAGAAGGAACTATTAGTACTACTAACTATGAATGTAAGTGGATGAATTCACAAACAAAATGGTTGAGGACAGATGAATGGATTAGAAATCAGAACACAACAATATGTTGCTAACAACAGAAAGACACAGAGTTACAATAAGGATCTAAGCCAATTCAAGAGAAGTAAAACAGGTAGAGTTAAAAATCATCATCTTAGTAAAGGAAAAAGAAAAATAGAATCAATTGAAAAAGATGTTCACAGAAAGTGCATTTTGCTTAAAGTTGCGATAGACTGAATATCAGTACTAAACATATATACACAAAATGGTACAACATCCAAAGATTTGAAGGAAAAATTAAATGCCTTGAAACAAGAAAAAGCTAGGAAAGCTTTAATAGAGCCCCTCAATTTAATTCTTGACAGCCTTAGATAAAGGTAATCATAAAAAACCTAAAAATTTTAGGACATGTATGGAATTTTAGTAAAGTCAGGCTTTTGAAGAATATTGAAGGGCAACAAAAATGAGGATACCTTTCTTTCCACACAGCTCTGAATGGGACTTTTCCTGAAATTGCCCTTATATTTGGGCATAAATACCTCACAAAGAAACGTAAAAAATAAAATATTAAGTTCACCCTTTGGGAACAATAATGCAATGAAAAATACATTCAAGAAATGGCTTGTGAAGCATACATTAAAATTAGTTGGAAATCAAATAATCTTCTCTTAAAGAAAGAATGGGTCAAAGAAGCCATGAGAGCAAGTGTTAATAATTTCATTAAAGAATAGGACCAAAATGAGATAGTATAACAAAAATATTGGATAGAGACAAAGCAATACTGCAGGGAACATTTCTAACTGTAAATGTTTATATCAATAAGTGATGGGAAAATAGAGCCCAACAAATTGTATTCATGAATTATTTTAAATTATATATTGATCTTAGCCATTATCACAAATTGTATACTTTGTAAAACTAAATTCTGAACAACTTACTCGTCAAAAACAAACAAACAAAATAAGACCTTGCCAAGTATTACAGGAATGAGAACATCGGCATGTCTTATCAGTTTAAGACAGTGCAGTGATCTAATTTCTTTGTGTGTGTGTGTGTGTGTGTGTGTGTGTACATATATATACACATATGTATATTTTACAAATATATAAAAATATATATTGTATATATATATATGTGTGTGTGGGTGTGGGTATACTATATATTAGACTTGGATTATATTAAAGCATACTTCCATAGTTCTGACTTACTATTTTTTAAAAGAGGAACTTTTTCATTGTTGTTAAATGCATTTGTCTCTTCCCTTAAAAAGGACAAAACTCTCATGCTTTGTTTTTTTCTTTTTCATTTACTTCTTTATTATATTACATATATCTATGTTTGAGCATTACCCTGGTTTGAACACATACATTGTATCTTTTGAATATTTTCTTGTGCTAAATGTGTCAATAAAATTACCATTTCTTAAAAATAGTAGTGATTTCTATAACAGCCTTATTTCTTCAAAACATTACATGCCTTCTTTTCAGATTTTTTTGTTGTTTAAAAAATTGGAACCACAGTGGAAATTAATGTTAACTATAGTTCACTGAATATGTTATTCAGGTCATATATATTTAGAAGACCACTCTTTTATATATATAAATTATAAGGGATTTTATGCTGCATCTCTTCACCAAAATACATTTTTCTTTAATCAGTTTTAGTTTACTAAATGACATATAAGTTATTCAAAATCAGAAATTGCTTCCCTTGTTAATCACACCCACTTACACTTTTTCCCATAAAAACAATCTGTTTATTCATTAGAACAATACTAGGTGAAACAATCTGTTCTTTTGAAACCACTGCATTGGAATACATTTTTTTCCCTTTTTTGAGGAAAAAAAAAAGCAAGCACAAAAAAATATTAAACAGATTTTTGAGTCTGAAAACTAAGCAAAACTCAGTGAGTCCTTTTTCCAGCACAGAGCAGAAGATGAAGATGGAAGAAAGGCCTGCAGACACTGGAATGGCAGTTGCTCTTGGCCTGGCAGGTGTGGCCCCAGAAGTTGCTTGAAGGCACGCAGCAGTGAGGTATATCAGTGGTGGTGCTGGCAGCGGAATCGGTGCCTAGTTTTGGGAAAGTGGACTAAGAGGATTCCTTTTCTTTTTCAAACACTGGGCACCGATTCAATTGCCATGTCTAAACTTCTTCAGCCATTACACAGTTCTGAGTCGCAGTTCCAAGGTGGAAAGCAGTGGTGGTGGTCATGGAGAAGTAAGGGTTCTATCTTAGCAGTAACCACAGCTCAGTTCATGAGGTCAGTGGCCAGACTCTAATTATCACAACATGTTGGAGGAGCCAAAAAAACTCAGATACCTAGATTATCTTGTGAAAGCAGAAGCATATAAGAGACAGACACTCTGGCCAGGCCTCCTGTCCACAGGAGGATAGAGCCACATCTGAATATAAAGTCTAAAATCAATAAGCAGGCCAGAAATATGAACAAACAAAAGCGAAACTGTATATACAAAATTAATATGGTTTCTTGGCAAATCAGGGCAAGAACTCAGCAGAAGGTAATATCTTGAAAGCAAGAGTGATATGAGAAAAATTATGAGTAAGAGATCCTAATAATTACCAATGTTAAAATGATTACCCTCCCAGAAGGAAGATGACATATGAAACCCATAAGAACATCATCATCATTATGACAATGAGGAGGAGTCTACTTGAGCAGCAGGCATGGGTGTGAGAATATTGGGTTAGGATGAACTCCAAAGAAGAATGAAGGGTGAAAAAATAAAAGAAATCCTGAGAAAAAGTGGACAGGAGAGAAAGAATGGAGGAAGTTCCTTCAGATAACAGAGACTCTCATGGAAGAGTTTTTACAATGGAAGGAAAAATAAGAGGCAGAGAGAGGCAATGTTTGGCCCCAATGAACATCTGAACTGGTGCAGCGAGAGAAGAGTATATATGCACACACAGTTGAGTTGATAAATTCATCATCTCAATACAGATGTAGGAGGGCAAGGGACTATGGGGGTGGGGGTGAGTGGAGGTATAATAGAAGGTAGTAAAGTTTAAGACAGGAAGTGCCCAGAAGCAAAATAGACTTTTGTATTCTGTTCATATCACCATTAATAGGTATCAAGGGTAAAAAAAGATAAAGAGAGAAAGAAGCAGAAATAATAAGAGTATGGGATACAGGGAAAGATACTATTAGCAGTCCTAACTTAATGTAAATGGATTAATTCACAAATAAAATGGTTGAGGATAGGTGAATGGATTAGAAATCAGAACCCAACAATATGTTGCTTACAAAAGAGACAAAAGAAATGAGACACTGAAAGTTACAATAAGAATCTTTTGTGTTTCACTAGAAATAAAACAGAGTTAGCAATCATCATCTCAGACAAAGGAAAAGTGCAAATAGACCCAATTCAAAGAGATGTTCAGGGAAAATACATTTTACTAAAACCTGTTTTAGACAAATATCAGTACTGAACATATGTGCATCAAGTGGAACAACATCCAAATACTTGAAGGAAAAGTTAAATGACTTACAACATAAAAAAGCTAGGTAAGCTTTAACAGTGGAGCCCCTCAATTTCATCTTTCACAGTCTTAGATAAATGAAATCATAAAAAAAGAATTATTAATCATTATTAATTATTATTTAATAATTAATCATTATTAAAATAACATAAGCTTGGATTCTGAAGAATACTGAAAGGCAGCAAAAATAAGTATAACTTTTTTTTCTCCACAGTTCTCCACGGCACCTTCACAGATATTAACCTTGTATTTGGGCATAAACACAGAAAGAAATGTAAAAAAGTAAAATATTAAATGCATCCTTTGAGGACTATACAATAATGAAAAATACATTCAAGAAACAGCTTGTGAAGCATACATTAAAAATTACTTGGACACCAAATAATATTCTCCTAAAGAAAGAATGGATCAAAAAAGCCATGATAACAAATGTCAATAATTTCATTAAAGAAAAGGAACAAAATGAGATAGCATAACAAAAATGAAGGGAACATTTCTAACTATAAATGTATATATCAATAAAAGATGGAAAAAAAGAGCCCAGCAAATTGTAAAATCATGATTGTGTTTTACTAAAAAGCACTTGCACAAGTGCAGATTTACTATTGTTCAAGACAGAGTTTTTTATTGTTAATTTCATGTGTCTCTCCTCAGAGGAGGGACAAAACACTCTTACTTTGGGCTTTTTCTTTTTCACTTATTTTTTCTGTAACACTACATTTAGTTATATCTAAGTTTGAGCAGTACCGATTTTGAACACATAAATCATATATTTTGATTTTTTAATGTGCTAACTTTGTCAATAGTGACCATTTCTTAAAAATAATAATACCTACAGCAGCCTTGTTCTTTCAAATAATTACATGCACTGTCCGTCTTTTCATATTTCTTTTCTGGTTTTTGAAAAAATTGGAACCACAATAGGAAATCGATGTTAAATGACACATTTTATGTCACTCTGGACATACATTTTCAGTGGATTACTCTTTTACAGATTAAAAATTCATCTAAAAACATTTTAGTTTAATCAGTTTTAGTTTATTAAGTTATTGAAAACCAGAAATTGCTTTCCTTGTCAATCATATGTACTTAGATTGTTTTTTTCCATAAACATAACCCATTCATTCATTAGAACAATAATAGGTAGAACAACCTGTTTCTTTGAAACCACTGTATTGGAATGCACTTATTTTTCAAAGAGAGCCCAAAAATACTAAACAGATTTCTGAATGCACACACCTTAGCAAAACACACAGTGAATCCTTTTTTTAGCACAAGGCAGAAGATGAAGATGGAAGAAAGGCCTGTAGATATTGGAGTGGCAGTTGCTCTTGGCCTGGCAGGTGTGGCCCCAGAAGGTGTTGAAGGCACGCAGCAGTGGGGTGTGGTGGTGATGATCCTGGTGGTGGTAGTGGTGGAGGTGGTGACAGCGAAATCGGTGCCTAGTTTTGGGAAAGTGGACTATTAAGATGATTCCTTTTCCTTCTCAAACACTAGGCACCGATTTAATTGCCATTTATAAACTTGGTCAGCCCCAGTTCTGAGTTGCAGTTCCAAGGTGGAAAGCAGTGGTGGTGGTCATGAAGAAGTAAGGGTCCTATCTTAGCAGTAACCATAGCTCATTTGATGAGCTCTAATTATCACAACAAACTGGACGAGCCCAAAAAACCCACAGATACCTAGATTATTTTGTCAAAGCAGAAGTGTACAGAAGTACAGAATAGACAGCAACACCAGCCAGTCCTCCCATCCATAGAATTGCAGAGTCACACTCGAACATAAAATCCAAAATGAATATGTAGCTTAGAAACATGAGTAAACAAAAAGAAACGGGAGCAAAAGTAGGCAGTGTCTTGAAAAAAATTGTGATATGAGAAAAATTGGGAGTTATAGATCCTAAAAATTACCAATGTTAAAATGATTACTATCTCAAAAGGAAGATGAACATATGAAACCCATAAGAACATCATCATCATTATGATGAAATCTACTTAAGCATTGGACATGGGTATGAGAAAATTTTGTTAGGATGATCTTGAAAGGAGAATGGAAGAGTAAGAAAATAAAGGAAACCCTACAAAAAAGTAGACAGGAGAGAAAGAATGGAGAAAGTTGACTCACATACTAGAGACTCTCATGGAAGAGCTTTTACAATGGAAGGACAAATGAGAGGCAAAGAGAGGCAATGTTTCATCCTAACACACATCTAAACTGGTGCAGTGGGAGAAGAGTATATATGCACACACTTGGGTTTAGATATTCATCTGTATTTCCCAATACAGATGTAGAAGGCCAAGGGTCTGTGGTGGTGGAATGGTGCTGGTAGTAAAGTTTAAGGCAGGTAATGCTCAGAAACTAAACAAGACTTTTGTACTCTTAGTTCATATCATTATTAAATCTTATCTAGGATAAAAAAGAGAAAGAAGCACAAATAGTAGAGAAATATATGGAGGGAAAGGTACTATTAGAAGTCCTAACTGTGAATGTAAATGGATGAACTCACCCATGAAAGATAGGAAAACAGATTAGAAATCAGAACCCAACAATATGTTGCTTACAAGAGAGACATGAAACAGAAAGACACATAGAGTTACAATAAAAATCGAATGTGTTCCATTAGAAGTAAAACAGGCAGAGTTAACAATCACCATCTCAAAGGAAAAGTGCAAAAGACCCAATACAAAGAAATGTTCAGGGAAATTACATTTTGCTTAAAGCTGTCACAGACAATGAATTAATATTGAACATATATGTATCAAATGGCACAAAAAGAAAATACTTGAGGGAAAAGTTAAATGCCTTACAATGGGAAAAACCTGGGAAAGCATTAAAAGTAGAGCCCACAATTTCATCATTGACAGCCTTAAATAAATCTAATCATAAAAAAACAAGAAAGAATTTGAGGAGATATGTGGAATTTTAGAGATAAGCTTGGTTTCTGAAAAATACTGAAGGACAACAAAAGTAAGTATATCTGATTTTCCCTATAGCTCTGCATGGGACCTTCACAGAAACTGACATATTTGCACATAAACACCACAGAAAGAAATGCACAAAAATCAAATATTAAATGTATACTTTGGGGACCATAATCCAATGAAAATATATTTAAGAAAAAGCTTGTGAAGCATACATTAAACTTAGTTGGAAACCAAATAATCTCTTAAAGAAAGAATGGGTCAAAGAAAGCAAGATAGCAAGTATCAATAATTTCATTACAGAAAAGGTTCAAAATGACAGTGTAACACTGAAGGGAATATTTGTAACTGTAAATCAGCAAAGATGGAATAAAGGACAGAATACATTGTATTCATGAATTACTTTAAATTATATTTTGGTCTTGGCCATTATTTAAAATTATAAATGGTGTACTTTGTAAAACTAAATTATGAACAATCTATTGGTCAAAAACAAGTCAACAAACAAAATTAGACCTTGCCAGATATTGACAAGAACAAGAAATTCAGGAAATGTCTCAACAGATTAAGGCAGTGCAGGAATCTATTTTCTTTGTGTGTGTATATACACACACAAGTGCATACACAAACATAATTTACAGATTTTCATCTCACACAGGACTATATTTTTCTTTTTTCTCAGTAACTCTGTATCAGGACTTGGGTTTTACTAAACAGAACTTGCATAGTATTGTTTTACTATTTTTCAAAAGAGATTTTTTTCCCACTGTTTGCTGAATTCACATGTCTCTCCCCATAGGAGGAACAAAATACTCACACTTTGGGTTTTTTCTTTTTCACTTATTTCTTCCCTAATACTACATTTAGTTATATCTATGTTTGAGTAGTACCCTGTTTTGAACACATAAATTGTTTCTTTTGAATTTGTGTGCTAACTTTGTCAATAAAGTCACAATTTCTCAAAAATTGTAGTGATACCTACAGCAGTCTTCTTCCTTCAAGACATTACCTGCACTCTCCTGCTTTTCAGATTTCTTTTCTGTTTAAAAAAAAAAAGGAAACACAATAGAAAATTGATGTTAATTATAACTCTTTGAATATGTCATTCAGGACATACATTTTCACTGGAATACTTTTTTCTAGATACAAATTATGTGACATTTTATGATGCATCTCTTGACCAAACTACACTTTTCTTTAATCAGTTTTAGTTTACTAAATTACTTATAAGTTATTGAAAATCAGAAATTGCTTCCCTTGTCATTCAAATGTACTTACATGTTTTTTTTTTTCCATAAATATACCCTGTTCATTCACTGAAATAATAATAGGTGAAGCAACCTGTCCGTTTAAACCTACTGCACTGGAGTACATTTTCTCTTTTTTTACGTCTTATACAAAGAGAGCACAGAAAAGATTAAATTGATTTATGAGTGAGAAAACTAGGAAAAACTCACAGTGAGTCCTTTTTCCAGCAAAAGTCAGAAAGGAAGATGGAAGAAAGGCCTGCAGACACTGCAGTGGCAGTTGCTCTTGACCTGGCAGGTGTGGCCCCAGAAGGCGCTTGAAAGTACGTGGCAGTGAGGTGTGTATTGGTGCTAGAGGCAGCGGCATCAGTACCCAGGGATGTAAAGTGGACTACTAACAGATTCCTTTTCATACACTGGGCACAGGATCAGGTGCCATTTATTAGCTCTGTCATCCATTACACAGTTCTGAGTTGCAGTTCCAAGGTGGAAAGCAGTGGTGGTGGTCCTCATAAAGCAGGTGTCCTGAGTAGTGACCACAGCCCAGTTCATAAGGACAGTGACCAGACTCTAATTATCACACCATCACACACAATCAAATAACCCACAGACACCTAAATCATCTTGTGAAATCAAAAATACATAACTGACAGAAACTCTAGCCAGTTTTCCCTTCCTTAGGACTGCAGAGCCAGACTCATACATAAAATCCAAAATGAATATGTAGGCTAGAAACATGAGCAAACAAAAGAGAATCAGAGCATACAAAACTAATATGGTGAAAGGGCAACTAGAAGACAATGTCTTGAAAACAAGAGTGATATAAGAAATATTGGGAGTAAGAAATCATAAGAATTAACAATATTAAACTGATTTCTATCTCAGAAGGAAAATGACCCATGAAACTCATAAGAACATCCTCATTATTATGTCAGTGAGGAGTGTACTTAAGCTGTGGCCATGGGCGTGGGGATATTGTATAAGGATGAGCTCCAAAGAAGAATGGAAGAGTGAAAAAGGAAGAAAAAAACTCTGGGAGAAGGAAAACAAGAGAGAAAGAATAGGAAAACTCACATATTAGAGACTCATGGAAGAGTTTTTATAATGGAAGGGAAAATAAAGGACAGAGAGGAGAATGTTTAGCCCTCCTGTACATCTGAATTGATGCAGTGAGGGGAGATTATATATGGACACACAGTTGGGTCTAGACATTCATTTGTATTTCCCAATACAGTTGTAGGAGCTTGTAGGCTGTGGGGGTGGAGAGGGCTATAATAGAAAGTAATAAAGATTAAGAGAGGCAGTGGTCAGAAGCAAAAAGAAACTTACTTCATATTACTCTTTTTTCCTATCTAGGGTAAAAAACAGTGAGAGTGAGAGCTAGAGTGAAGCACAAATAGAAGAGAATGGTATATAGAGAAAGATACTATAAGCAGTCCCAAGCATGAATGTCAATGGATGAATTCACCCATAAAATGGTAGAGAATAAAAGAATGATTAGAAATCACATCGGACAATATGTTGATTACAACAAGAGAGACATGAAACAGAAAGACAGAGAGTTACAATAAGAATGTAGCGTGTGTCAACAGAAGTAAAACAGGCAGTTAGCAATTATCATCTCACACAAAGGAAAAGTACAAATAGACACAACTCAAAAAAAATGTTTAAAGAAACTATATTTTACTTAAAGTTGCCATTGATAATGAATTATTATCAGTACTGAACATATATTCATTAAATGGCACAAATACTTGAAGTAAAATTTCAATGACTTACAATGGGAAAAACCTAGGAAAGCTTTAAGAGTGGAGCCCCTCAAATTTGTCCTCGATAGCCTTAGATAAATGTAATCATAATATAAACAAGAAAGAATGTGAGATGTGTGGAACTTTAGAAAAGTGAAATAAGCTTGGCTTCTGAAGAATACTTTAGGGCAGGAAAAAAAATGAGTATACCTTTTTTCCCCTCTCATCTCTACATGGTATCTTCACAGAACTTGACTCTGTATTTGTGAACAAACATCTCAGAAAGAAATGTAGAAAAGTAAAATATTAAATGCATCCTTTAGGGACAATAATGCAATGAAATATACAATTGAGAAAGAGTTTTTGAAGCATAGATTAAAAATTAATTGGAAACCAAATAATCTGCTCCTAAAGAAAGAATTGGTCAAAGAAGCCATGATAGCAAGTGTCAGTAATTTAATTAAAGAAAAACTCCAAAAGGAGACAATATAAACAAAAATGTGGAATGGAGACAAATGTAATACATAAAGAAACATTTCTAAATGTAAATGCTAATATCAATTAAAATGGGGGGGGGAAAGAGTTCAACAAACTGTATTAAAGAATTATTTCTCATTATATATTGGCCTCAACCTTTATTTAAATTACAAATTGTATACTTTGTTAGAGGAGATTCTGAACAATATCTTGGTCAAAAACAAGCAAATACATAAAATAAGGCTTAGTCAAATATTTACAGGAAGTAGAAGGTCAGTAAAAGTCTTGGCAGATTAATGCAATGCAATGATTTATTTTCTTTATGTATATATGCTTATCTATATACACACATATATTTCACTAAAGAAAATTTTCTCTTTTTCTCAGTGATTCTATTTCAGGACTTAGGTTTTATTAGAGAGCACTAGCATGGTGCTGATATACTATTTTTTAATAGAGAGACTTTTCCATTGTTTTTTAAATGCCTCTCACCAAGGAAGGGACAAAATACTCAAATAATGGGTTTTTATTCTTCAGTAATAGTATATTTACTCAAAACTATGTTTCAGCAGTATCACAATGTGAACACATAAATTGTATCATTTGAATTTTTGTATGCTCATTTTATCAATAAATATTGGGGATTCCTTAAAAATAATAGTTTTACCCACAAGCACCCTTATTCCTTCAGAACATTACATGCACTTTCTTCTTCTGAGATTTCTTTTTTTGTTTTTTAAAAATAATTGGAATCACAAAAGCAAATGGGTATTAACTATATAACTCATTGAATATATCAATCAGGACATACATTTTCACAGGATTACTCTTTCACAGATATAAATTTTATGGTATTTTATGTTGCCTCTCTTGAACTAAATACATTTTTGTTTAACCTGTTTTAGTTTATTAAATGAAATAAAAGTTATTTAAAAACCAGAAATTGTTTCCCTTGTCAATCACATGTATTTACACTTTCCCCCATAAATATAAGCTGTTTATTCATTATAACTATAATAGGTGAAACAACCTGTTCTTTTGAAACCACTGTACTGGAATACATTTTTTTCCCTCAAAAAAGCAAGCACAAAAAATATTAAACAGATTTTTGAGTCTGAAAACTAAGCAAAACTCACAGTGAGTCCTTTTTCCAGCACAGGGCAGAAGATGAAGATGGAAGAAAGGCCTGCAGACACTGGAGTGGCAGTTGCTCTTGGCTTGGCAGGTGTGGCCCCAGAAGTCGCTTGAAGGCACGCAGCAGTGAGGTGTATCAGTGGTGGTGCTGGCAGCGGAATCGGTGCCTAGTTTTGGGAAAGTGGACTAAGAGGATTCCTTTTCTTTTTCAAACACTGGGCACCGATTCAATTGCCATGTTTAAACTTCTTCAGCCATTACACAGTTCTGAGTCGCAGTTCCAAGGTGGAAAGCAGTGGTGGTGGTCATGAAGAAGTAAGCGTTCTATCTTAGCAGTAACCACAGCTCAGTTCATGAGGTCAGTGGCCAGACTCTAATTATCACAACATGTTGGAGGAGCCAAAAAAACTCAGATACCTAGATTATCTTGTGAAAGCAGAAGCACATAAGAGACAGACACTGGCCAATTCTCCCATCCACGGGATGATAGAGCCACATCTGAATATAAAGTTTAAAATTAATAAGTAGGCCAGAAATATGAGCAAACAAAAGAGAACCTGTATATACAAAATTAATATGGTTACATGGCAAATCAGGGCAAGAACTCAGAAGATAATATCTTGAAAACAAGAGTGATATGAGAAAAATTATAAGTAAGAGATCCCAATAATTACCAATGTTAAAATGATTACCCTCCTAAAAGGAAGATGACATATTAAACCCATAAGAACATCATCATAATTATGACTGTGATCAATCTTCTTAAGCTGTGGGCATGAGTATGGGAATATTGTGTTAGGATGATCCTCAAAGAAGAATGGAAGGGTAGAGAGGAAAGGAAATCCTGGAGAAAAAAGGATAGGAGAGAAAGAATGGGAAAAGTTCCCTCACATAATAGTCTCATGGAAGAGTTTTTACAATGGAAAGAAAAATAAGGGGCAGAGAGGGGCAATGTTTGGCTTTCACATACATATGAACTAGTTCAATGAGGGAAGAATAGATATGCGCACACAGTTGAGTTTAGAAATTTATATCTATTTCCCAATATGGACCCAAGGGACTGTGGGATAGGGGTTTTTTAACAAGAATATTAAAGATTAAGAGAGGCAGTAGTCAAAAGCAAAACAGACTTTATTTTTTACTCTGACTTCATATTACTATTTTTTTCCTATCTAGGGTAAAAAAGAAAAGAAAAGAAAAGAAAAGAGAAAGAAGCAACAATAGTAGAGAATGGTATGGAGGGAAGAAATTATTAGTAGTCCTAACTATGAATGTGAATGGATGAACTCACCCATAAAATGGTAGAGAATAAAACAAATGGAGTGGAAATCAGAACCTAACAATATGCTGCTTACAATAGAGACATGAAACATAGTGTGTTTTAACAGAAGTAAAACAGGCAGACTTAGCAATTATCGTGACAGAAAAAGGAAAAGTATAAATACATTCAGTTCAAGGAGATGTTCAGAGAAACAATATTTTGCTTATAGTTGCCATAGACAATGAATTGATATCAGTATTCATGTATGCATCAAATGGCATAACATGCAAATACTTGAAAGAAAAGTTAAATAAATGCCTTACAAGGGGGAAAAAGCTAAGCAAGTTTAACAGTGGAACCTCTCAATTTACTCCTTTACAACCTAAAATGAATGTAATCATAAAATAATCATGAAAGAATTTGTGGAGATGTGTGATATTTTTAAAAAGTGAGATAAGATTGGCTTCTGGAGAATATCAAAAGAGCAACAAAAATGAGTATACTTCCCCTCCCCCCAATAACTTTGCATGAGACCTTCAAAGAAATTGACCTGTATTTGGGCATAAACACCTCAGAAAAAAATGCAGAAAAATAAAATAACAAATGCACCCTTTAGGGACCATAATGCAATGGAAAAATACAATTGAGAAAGAGCTTTTGAAGCATAGATTAAAAATTAATTGAAAATCAAATAATGTATTCCTAAAGAAAAAAATGGGTCACCAAAGTCAGGACAACAAGTGTCAAAAATTTCATTAAAGCAAACAAAATAAGAGCTCATCAAATGTTTACAAGAAAAAGAACTTCAGCAAATGTCTTACCAGATTAATGCAGTTCAGTGATCAATTGCCTCTCTCTATGTGTGTGTGTGTGTATGTGTATAGATGTATACATTTATATACATACATACATATATTTTAAATTTTCATTTCATCACATTTTTCTCTTTTTCTCAGTGAATGTATCAGGATTTGAGTTTTATTAAACAGCACTAGCATGTTGCTGATTTATATTTTTTAAAAGGCAGATTTATTGTTTATTAAATGCATCTTTCTCTCCATAGGAGGGACAAAAACACTCACACTTAGGGTTTTCTTTTAACTTATTTCTTCAGTTATAGTACATTTAATTATATCTATATTTCAGCGGTATCCTTTTTGAACACACAAATTATATCTTTTGAATTCTTTTGTGTGTGCTTTATCGATAAATAGTGATCATTTCTTAAAAATAGTAGTGATACTTACAGCAACCTTATTCCTTCAAGACATTACATGCACTGTCCTTCTTTTCAGATTAATTTTCTGATTTGAAAAAAAAATGGAACCAAAATAGGAAGTTGATGTTAAACACAATACGTTGAAAATGTCATTCAGAACATACATTTTCAGAAAATTACTGTTTTACAAAACAGATTATACAGTATTTTATGTTACATTTCGTGGGCTAAATATATTTTTCTTTAATTAGTTTTAGTTTACTGACATATTGGTTATTAAAAATAGGAAGTTGCTTCCCTTTTCAATCACATGTAATCACTGCTTTTTCCATAAATACAACCTATTCATTCACTAGAACAATAATAGCTAAAACAACCTGTCTTTTTGAAACCACTGCACAGACGTACATTTTCTCCTTTTTTTAAAAACCTCTCATACAAAGAGAGAACAGAAAAGATTAAATAGATTTTTGAGTAGAAAAGGCAAGAAAAATTCACAGTGAATCCTTTTTTTTAGCACAAGGCAGAAGAGGAAGATGGAAGAAAGGCCTGCAAACACTGGAGTGGCAGTTGCTCCTGGCCTGGCAGGTGTGGCCCCAGAAGGGGCAGTGAAGTGTGTGGTGGTACTGGAGGCAGTGGCATCAGTTCCCAGGGATGGAAAGTGGACTATTGAGAGGATTCCTTTACAAACACTAGGCATAGGATCAAATGCCATTGATTAGCTCTGTTACCTATTACACAGTTCCGAGTCACAGTTCTAAGGTGGAAAGCAGTGGTGGTGGTCTTGATAAGCAGGTGTCCTACCTATGTAATGACCACAACTCGGTTCATAAGGACAATTATCAGACTCTAATTATCATACTATGCTGGAAGCACCAAAAAACCCACAGACCCTTCGAATATTTTATGAAATCAGAAGGACATAATAGAGAGAAACTCCAGCCATTTCATCCATCCTTAGGACTGCAGAGCCAGACTCGCACATAAAAACCAAATGAATATGTAGGCTAGAAACATGAGCAAACAAAAGGGAGCCAGGGCATACAAAACTAATATGGTGACTGAGAAAACCAGGGCATGAACTCAGAAGAAAACCATGTCTTGAAAACAAGAGTGATATAAGAAATATTAGGAGTAAGAGATAATAACAATTACCCAGGTTAAATGGTTAACATTCCCAGAAGGCAGGTGACACATGAAAAAGCATAACAATACCATCATCATTATGGCAGTGAGAAGGAGTCTACTTAAATTGTAGCCATGGGCGTGGGATTATTGTGTCAGGATGATTTCCAAAGAAGAATGGAAGGGTGAAAAAGAAAAAAATTCTGGGGGAAGTAGGACAGGAGAAAAAACAGGGAAATTTTATTCACATAATACTCTCATGGAAGAGTTATTACAATGGAAGGGAAAAATAAGGGTCAGCAGGCGCAAAGTTTGACTCTCAAGCACATCTGAACTAGTTCAATAAAGGAAGAATATATATGCACAAAGAGTTGGGTAGAGACATACATCTTTATTTCCCTAATGGCTGCAGGAGGATAAAGGTCCAGGAGGCTGAGGGAGGGGCTCTAATAGAAGTTAGTAAAGTTTAAGAGAGGCATTGGTCAGAAGTAAAACACTTTTGTATGATTACTTCATTCATATTACTATTATTTCTTATCCAAGGTAAATGAGAGAGAAAGAAAGAGAGAGAAAAGCATAAATCGTAAAGAATGGTATAGAGGGAAAGATACTATTATCAATTCTAACTATTTATGTGAATGGATAAACTTGCACAGAAGAAGATAAAGGATAACAGAATGGATTAGAAATCAGAACCCCAAAACATATTGTCTACAACAGAGACATGAAACAGAAAGACACACAATTACAAGAAGATTTTAGTTCATCAAAATTAAAACAGGCATGGGTAGCAATCATCATCTCAGAAAAAGGAAAAGTACAAATAGACCCAATTCAAAGAGATGTTCAGTGAAATTACATTTTGCTCAAAGTTGCCATAGGCAATGAATTAATATAAATACTAAACATATATGCATCAAATGGCACAACATGCAAATACATGAAGGAAAAGTTAAATGCCTTACAATGGGAAAAAGCTAGGAAAGCTTTAAGAGTGAAGTCCCTCAATTTTGTCCTTCACAGTCTTAGATAAATGTAATCATAAAATCCCCAAGAAAGACTCTGAGGAGATGTGTGGAATTACAGAATTGTGAGATTAGCTTGATTCCTGAAGAATACTGAAAAGCAGCAAAAATTAGTATCTCTTTTTTTCTCCTACAACTCTGCATGTGACCTTCACAGAAATTGACCTTGTATTTGGCATAAACATCTCAGAAAGAAATGCAGACGAGTAAAATATTAAATGCCCTCTTTGGGGATCATAATGCAGTGAACAATACATTCAAGAAATGGCTTTTGAAGCATAGATTAAAAATTAATTGGAAACCAAATAATCTCCTACTAAAGAAAGAACAGGTCAAAGAAGCCATGATAGCAAGTGTTAATAATTTCATTAAAGAAAATGACAAAAATGAGATAGGAGAACCAAAACATGGGATGGAGACAAAACAATGCTTAAGGGAACATTTCTAACGGTAAATGCTTAGATCAATAAAAGGTGGAAATTGAGTTCAATAAATAGTATTCATGAACTGTTTTACAGTATATATTGTTCTTGGCCATTTTTTAAAAATTACAAATTGTGTACTTTGTAAGAAGAGATTCTGAACAATGAAGAAACACAAAATAAGATCTTGTCAAATATTTACAGGAATGAAAACTTCAGCAGAAGTCTGTGTGTATATATATTTATATATTTACATACATACACGCACATATATTTTAAATTATCATCTCGCCAAAGGCACATATTTTTTTCTTTTTCTCAGTGATTCTGTTTTAGGACTTGGGTTTTACTAAAGAGCACTAGCATGGTGCTGATTTACTATTTTTCAAAAGAGAGACTTTTTTATTGTTTTTTAAATGCAGCTGTCTGTCACCAAAGGACAGAAAAACACTCACACTTTGTTTTTTTTTTTTCTTTTTCACTTATTTCACCAGTAAAAATATATTTACTTACATCTATGTTTAAGCAGTACCTATTTAAAAACCATAGATTATATCTTTTGAATTTTTGTGAGCTAATTTTGTCAATAAATCATGATGATTTTTTTTAAATAATAGTTTTATCTACACCAGCCTTATTCCTTGAAAATATTAAATGCACTTTCCTTCTTTTCAGATTTCTCTTTTGCTTTTAAAAACTTTGGAATCCCAATTAAAAAAAAATTATGTTAACTGTAACTCATTGAAAATACATTTTTGCTTAATCTGCTTTAGTTTATTAAATGACATATAAGTTACTGAAAAGCAGAAATTGTTTCCCTAGTCAATCACCTGTACTTAGTTTTTTCACAAACACAGCCTATTTATTCATTAGAACAATAATAAGTGAAACAAGCTGTCCTTTTAAAACCACTGCATTGGAGTACATTTCTTTTTTCCCCTCTTACGCAAAGAGAGCCCCCAAAAATACTAAACAGATTTCTGAGTCTGAAAACTAAGCAAAACTCACAGTGAGTCCTTTTTCCAGCACAGAACAGAAGATGAAGATGGAAGACAGGCGTGAAGACACTGGAGTGGCAGTTGCTCTTGGCCTGGCAGGTGTGGCCCCAGAAGTTGCTTGAAGGCACGCAGCAGTGAGGTGTGTAGTGGTGGCGGCAGCGGAATCGGTGCCTAGTTTTGGGAAAGTGGACTAAGAGGATTCCTTTTCTTTTTCAAACACTGGGCACTGATTCAATTGCCATGTTTAAACTTCTTCAGCCATTACACAGTTCTGAGTCACAGGTCCAAGGTGGAAAGCAGTGATGATGGTCATGGAGAAGTGAGGGTCCTACCTCAGTAGCGACCACAGCCAGTTCATGAGGACAGTAGCCAGACTCTAATTATCACAACATGAGCCAAAAAAAAAAACCAACTCACAGATGCCTAGATTATCTTATGAAAGCAGACGTACATAAAACACAGACACTCCGTCTAGTCCTCCTGTCCATAGGAATGCAAAGTCACATTCAAACATAAAATCCAAAATGAATATATAGGCTAGAAACATGAGCAAAGAAAAGGAAACCTGAGCATACAAAATTAATATGGTTGTGTTACGATGAACTCCAAAAAAGAAAGGAAGTGTAAAAACAAGGAAGACTGGGGAAAAGGGAGACAGAAGAATAAGAACATAGACATTTCTCTCACATAAGTGAGACACTCATAGAAGAGTGTGTAAAATGGAAGAAAAAATAAGGGGCAGAAAGTGACAATAACTGACCTTCATTCATATCTGAACTGGTTTAGTGAGGGAAGAATATATCTGCACACAAAGTTGGGTTTAGAAATTCATCTGTATTTTCCAACAAAGATGTAGGTGGTCAAGGGACCATGGGGTAGAGGAATTTAATAAGAAGCATTAAAGATTAAGAGATGCAGTGGTTAGAAGCAAAACAGACTTTTGTACTCTTACTTCATATTGCTATTATTTTCTATCCAGGGTGAAAAAAAGAGAGAGAAAGAAGCA
Organism: Antechinus flavipes; assembly: GCF_016432865.1. NCBI lineage: Eukaryota > Metazoa > Chordata > Mammalia > Dasyuromorphia > Dasyuridae > Antechinus > Antechinus flavipes. The sequence goes on from NC_067404.1 coordinate 12,277,720, forward strand.
CAAAGAGTAAAGAATAGTAGGGAGTTAAAGATACTATTAGCAGTTCTAATTATGAATGTGAATGAATGAACTCACTCATAAAATGGTAGAGGATAGATGAATCAATTAGAAATCAGAACCCAACTTACGATTGGCAATATATTGCTTACGACAAAGACATGAAACACAAAGATACACGTAGTAAAAATAAGAATCTAGTGTGTTTCAAGAGAAGTAAAACAGGCAGAGTTAGCAATCATTATCTCAGACAAAGGAAGAGTACAAATAGACTCAATTCAAAGAAATGTTCAGGGACACTACATTTTGCTTAAAGCTGCCATAGAAAATGAATTAATACCAGTACTGAACACATATACATCAAATGGTACAACATCCAAATACTTGAAGGAAAAGCTAAATGACCAGGAAAGCATTAACAGTGGAGCCCCTCAATTTCATCATTGACAGCCTTAGATAAATGTAATCATAAAATAACTAAAAAAGAATTTGAGGAGATGTGTGGCATTTTAGAAAAGTGAGTGTTTGGCTTCTGAAGAATACTGAAAGACAACCAAAAAATGTACCTGTTTTTTTTTCTCACAGCTCTGCATGGTACCTTCACAGAAATTGACCTTGTAAAAACACCTCAGAAAGAAATGGAGAAAAAAATAAAATATTAAATGCACCCTTTGGGAACCATAATGCAATGAAAAATACATTCGAGATATGGCTTTTGAAGCATAGATTAAAAATTAATTGGAAGTCAAATAATCTACTCCCAAAGCAAGAATGGGTCAAAGAAGCCATGATAGCAAGTGTCAATAATTTCATTAAAGAAAATGACAAAAATAAGATAGGATAGCAAAAAAGTGAGATGGAGATAAAGCAATATTTAAGGGAACATGTGTAACTGTGAATGCTTATATCAATAAAAGACGGAAAAAAAGAGATCAACAAATGGTATTCATGAATTACTTTAAATTATATCTTGGCCTTAGCCATTATTTAAAATCACAAATGGTGTACTTTGTAAAAGGAAATTCTGAAAAACTTTTCGGTCAAAAACAAGCAAAGAAAAAAAATAAGACCTCATCAAATATATACATGAATAAGAACCTCATCAAAAGTCTTGCCAGATTAAGGCAGTGCCATGATTTATTTTCTTCGTGTATGTATATATGTGTGTATATATATATATTAAATTTTCATCTCACCAAAGAAATATATTTTTCTCTTTTTCTCACTGACTCTGTTTGAAGACTTCAGTTTTACTAAAGAGCACTAGCATAGCTCTGATTTAATATTTTTGAAAAGAAAATTTTTCATTTTTTGTTAAATACAGATATCTGTCTCTCCTCATAAGAGGGATAAAACACTAAGACTTGGGCTTTTTTCTTTTTCACTTATATATGGAGTTATAGTACATTTACTTATACCTATCTTTAAGTAGTACCTTATTTTGAATGTATAGATTCTATTTTTTAAATTTTTTGCATGCTAAATTAATCAATAAATAGTGATCATTTCTGAAAAATAGTAGTGATACCTACAGCAGCCTTATTCCAATAAGACTGTTCTTTTCTGTTTTTTTTTTTTTTTTTAAATAGAATCACAGTAGAAAATTGATCTGAATTATAATTCATTGAAGAGGTCATTCAGGACATAACTTTTATGATTACTCTTTTATACAAACAAATAATACATATTTTAATGCGTCTCTTGACCTAAATACATTTTTCTTTAATCAGTTTTAGTTTATTAAGTGACTTATAAATTATTGAAAATGAGCAATTGTTTCTTTTGTCAATCACATGTACTTACATAGATTTTTTTCTATAAATACAATCTATTCATTCACTAGAACAATAATAGATAAAGTAACCTGTTCTTTTAAAATCCCTAGACTGGAATACATTTTCTCTTTTTTTACATCAGATACAAAGAGACCACAGAAAAGACTAAAAAAATTTCTGAGTGGAAAAGCCAGGAAAAATTCACAGTGAGTCCTTTTTCTAGCACAAGGCAGAAGAAGAAGATGGAAGAAAGACCTGCAGACACTGGAGTGGCAGTTGCTCTTGGCCTGGCAGGTGTGGCCCCAGAAGTCGCTTGAAGGCACGTAGCAGTGAGATGTGTGATGGTGCTGGAGGCAGTGGCTATAGTACACAGGGATGGAAAGTAGACTACTAAGAAAATTCCTTTTCACACATTGGGCACAGGGTCAGGTGCCATTAGTTCTGTCACCCATTATGCAGTTCCAAGGTGGAAAGCAGAGGTGGTGGTCCTGATAAAGCAGGTGTCCTACCTGAGTAGTGACCACAGCCCAGTTCATGAAGACAGTGACCAGACTCTAATTATCACACCATGCTAGAAGCATAGACCCTTAGACCATCTTATGAAATCAGAAGGACAAAATAGAAATTCCTGCCATTCCACCTGTCTTTAGCACTGCAGAGCCAGACATACATAAAAACCAAAATGAATATGTAGGCTAGAAATATGAGCCAAAAAAAGGGAACCAGAGTATACAAAACCACTTCAGGAGACAATGTCTTGAAACAAAAGTGATATAAGAAATATTGGGAATAAGAGATCATACCAATTGCCAAGGATAAACTGTTTACATTCTCAGATGGAAGATGACACATGAAACCCATAAGAACATTATCCTCATTATGGCAGTGAGGAGTCTACTTAAGTAGTGGGTACAGGTGTGGGAATATTGTGTTAAGATGACCTCCAAGGAAGAATGGAAAGGTGAAAAAGAAAAAAAAATCCTGGGAGAAGGGGTAGGGGAGAAAAAGAATAGGGAAGTTTCACTCACATATTAGAGACTCTCATGGAAGAGTTTTCACAATGGAAGGAAAAAAAGAGGTAGAGAGGAGGAATGTTTATTCCTCATTCATCTTAGAACTAGTTCAGTGAGGGAAGCATGTATATATAGAAAGAATTGGGTACAGAAATTCATCTGTATTTTCCTACATGGATGTAGGAGGAAAAGAGGCTGGGAGTTGGGGGGGCTGTAATAGAAGGTACTAAAGTTTAAGAAGGGCATTGGTCAGAAGCAAAATAGACTTTAGTGCTTTTACTTCATATCATTATTAATTTGTATCTAGGGTAATAAAAAAGAGAGAAAGAGAAAAAGAAGCAGAAATAGGAGAGTATGGTAAGGAGAGAATGATATTATCAGCAGTCCTAACTGTGAATGTAAATGAACTCACACATAAAATGGTAGAGGATAGGTGAATGGATTAGAAATCAGAACCCAACAATACGTTACTTACAAAAGAGAAAAAAAAAAAAAAACAAGACACACTGAAAGTTACAATAAGAATCTATCATGTTTCAACAAACATAAACCAGGCAGAGTTAAAATTATCATCTCAGTAAAACAAAATTAAAAATAGAACCAAATGAAAGAGATGTTCAGGGAAACTACATTTTGCTTAAAGCTGTCATAGACATTTTAATAATATTAGTACTGAACAAATACACACACACACACATATATGCACATCAAATAGCACAACATTCACATACTTGAAGGAAAAGTTAAATGCCTTACAACAGGAAAAAGCTAGGAATGGTTTAACAGTGGAGCCTCTCAGTTTCATCCTTATAGCCTTAGATAAATGTAATCATAAAAATAACCAAGAAAGAATTTGAGGAGACATGGAATTTTAGAAAAGCAAGATAAACTTGTCTTCTGTAGAACATTGAAGGGGAACAAAAATGAGAATACCTGTTTTCTCCCACAGCTCTGCCTGGTTTCTTCACAGAAATTGACCTTATATTTGGGCATAAACACCTTGGGAAAAATGCACAAAAGTAAAATATTAAATGCACCCTTTGGGGACCATAATGAAATAAAAATACAATCAAGAAACAGCTTGTGAAATATACACTAAAATTAGTTGGAAATAAAATAATCTACTGCTAAAGAAAGAATGGATCAAAGAAGGTAAACATAACAAGTGTCAATAATTTCATTTAAAAAATGACAAAAATGAGATAGTATAACCAAAAAATAGGATGGAGACAAAGCGAATGCCTAAGGGAACATTTGTAACGATATATGCTTATATTAATAAAAGGTGAAAAAAAAGAGTTCAATAAATTGTATTCATGAACTGTTTTAAAGTACATTTTGGTATTAGATATTATGGAAAATCACAAATGTGTACTTTGTAAAACTAAAATCCAAACAACTTATTGGTCAAAAACAAGCAAACAAACAAAATGAGACCTTGTCAAGTATTTACAGGAACTTCAGGAAAAGTTTTGCCAGGTTAAGCTTGTGCAGCAATTTATTTTCTTCATGTATATGTACTTATATATTTCCATACACACATATGTATTAGATTTTCATCTCACTAAAGGAATACTTTTCTCTTTTTCTCAGTGACTCAGCACTTTGGTTTGACGAATTATATTTGTGATTTAGTAAATTGGCATGGCGCTAATTTACTATTTTTCAAAACAGAGACTTTTTCATTGTTAAATGCATCTCTCTCTCCCCATAGGAGGGACAAAACAATCACACATTATTTTTTTTTTCTTTTTCATCTATTTCTTCAATTATAGTATATTTCATTATATCTATGTTTAGTCAATAACCTGTTTTGGATACAGAAATTGTACGGTTTGAATTTTTGTGTGTGCTTTGTCAATAAAAAGTGATTTATTCAAAATAATAAGGGTACCTACAGCAACCTTATTCCTTCAAGACATTACATGCATTGTCCTTTTCAGATTTTTTTCTTGTTTAAAAAAATGGAACCACAGTGGAAATTGATGTTAACTATAGTTCACTGAATATGTCATTCAGGCCATACATATTCAGAGAATTACTCTTTTAGAGATCTAAATTATAAGGTATTTTATGCTGCATCTCTTCAGCAAAATACATTTTTCTTTGATCAATTTTACTTTACTAAATGACATATAAGTTATTGAAAATCAGAAATTGCTTCCCTTGTTAATCACATGTACTTACATTTTCCCCTATATACAACCTATTCATTCATTAGAACAATAATAGGGGAAACAATGTGTCCTTTTAAAAGCACTGCATTGGAGTAATTTTCTCTTTTTCTACCTCTGATACAAAGAGAGAACAGAAAAGACTAAAAAAATTTCTGGGTGAGAAAGCCAAACAAAACACACAGTTAGTCCTTTTTTCTAGCACAAGGCAGAAGATGAAGATGGAAGGAAGGCCTGCAGACACTGGAGTGGCAGTTGCTCTTGGCCTGGCAGGTGTGGCCCCAGAAGTCGCTTGAAGGTACGCAGCAGTGAGGTGTGTAGTGGTGGCGGCAGCGGAATCGGTGCCTAGTTTTGGGAAAGTGGACTAAGAGGATTCCTTTTCTTTTTCAAATACTGGGCACCGATTCAATTGCCATGTCTAAACTTCTTCAATAATTACCCAATTCTGAGTCACAGTTCCAAAGTGGAAAGCGGTGGTGGTGGTCATGAAGAAGTAAGGGTTCTATCTTAGCAGTAACCACAGCTCAGTTCATGAGGTCAGTGGCCAGACTATCACAACAAGCTGGAAGAGCCCAAAAAACCCACAGATGCCTAGATTATTTTGTGAAAGCAGAAGTACAGAATAGACAAAAACACCGGCCAGTCCTCCCATCCATGGGAGTATAGAGCCACATCTGAACATAAAGTCTAAAATTAATAAGTAGGCTAGAAAGATGAGCAAACAAAAGAGAACCTAAGTATATAAAATTAATATGGTTTCATGACAAATCAGGGCAAGAACTCAGAAGAAGATAATATCTTGAAAACAAGAATGATATGAGAAAAATTACGAGTAAGAGATCAAAACAATTCCCCAGGTTAAACTGTTTACATTCCCAGAAAGAAGATGACATATGAAACTTATAAGAACATGATTATCATTATAACAATGAGGAGGAGTCTACTTGAGCAATAGGCATGGGTGTGAGAATATTGGGTTAGGCTGAACTCCAAAGAAGAAAGAAGGGTAAAAAAATAAAAGAAATCTTGGGAAAAAGTGGACAGGAGAGAAAGAATGGAGGAAGTTCCTTCACATAACAGATACTCTCATGGAAGAGTTTTTACAATGGAAGGAAAAATAAGTGGCAGAGAGAGGCAATGTTTGGCCCCAATGAACATCTGAACTGGTGCAGCGAGAGAAGAGTATATATGCACACACAGTTGAGTTGACAAATTCATCATCTCAATACAGATGTAGGAGGGCAAGGAATTGTGGGGGTAGAGGAGGGCTGTAATAGAAGTTAGTAAATTTTGAAGCGGTGGTCAGAAGCAAAACAGACTTTTTAAATATTACTTGATATCAGTATCATTTTGTATCCAGGGTGAAAAAAAAGAGAAAAAGAGAAGCACAAATAGTAGAAAATGGTATGGAAAAAAAATATTATAAGCGGTCCCAACTGAATGTGAATGGATGAACTCACCCATACAATGGTAGAGAAGAAGAGAATGAATTCAAAATCAGAACCCAACAAGACAATACTTAAAAGAGAAACATGAAACAGAAAGAAACATACAGAGTTACAATAAGAATCTAATATGTTTCAACAGAAGAAAAGCAGTTAGAAATCATCTCAGACAAAAGTACAAATACACCCAATTCAAAGAGATATTCAGGGAAACAATATTTTGCCTAACGTTGCCATAGATAATGAATTAATATAAGTATTGAATGCATCAAATGGCACAATATCTAAAATACTTGAAGAAAAGGGAAAGGTGAATGACTTACAACAGGAAAAATCTAGGAAAGCTTTAACAGTGAAGGCCCTCAATTTCATCCTTGACAGCCTTAGATAAATGTAATTATAAAATAACCAAGAAAGAATTTGAGGAGATATGTGGAATGTTAGCAAAGTCAGATAAGCTTGGTTTCTTAAGAACATCAATGGACAATAAAAATGCTTATACTTTTCCCCCCTACAATTCTGCATGAGACTTTCACAGAAATTGAATTTGTATTTGCAAATGAACACCTCAGAAAGAAATACAAACAAGTTGGGGACTATAATGAAATTAAACATACATTTGAGAAAGAGCTTTTGAAACATAGATTTAAAATTAGATGGAAATCAAATAATCTACTCCTAAAGAAAGAATGAGTCAAAGAAGCTATGATAATAAGCACCAATAATTTCACTAAAGAAAATGACAAAAATGAGACAGTATCTATAAAATCGGATGGAGACAAAGCAATACTGAAGGAAATATTTCTACCTGAAAATCAATAAATCAATAAATGATGGAAAAAAGAGCCCAACAACTATATTCATGAATTATTTTAAATTATATATTGAGCCTAGCCATTATTTAAAAATCACAAATGGTTCACATTGTAAAATTATATTCTGAACAACTTTTTGGTTAAAAACAAACAAACTAACAAAGTAAGATCTCATCAATTATATACAGGATTGAGAACTTCAGCAAATGTCTTGCCAGATTAAGGCAGTGCAGTGATTAATTTTCTTTGTGTGTGTGTGTGTGTGTGTGTGTGTGTGTGTGTGTGTGCTTATACATGCATGCACGTATATATTTTAGATTTTTTCATCTCACTGCAGAAATACATTTTTTGCTGTTTTTCAGTGATTCTATTTTAGGACTTGAATTTTACTAAAGAGCACTAGTATAGTGCTAATTAATTATTTTTCAAAAGAGAGAATTTACCTTGTTTGTTAAATGCAGGTTTCTCTCCCCATAAGGACAAAAATCTTGCACTTTTTTTTTTGCTTATTTCTTCAGTTACAATACATTTAATTAAATTTGTGTTTAACAGCCCCCTATTTTGAACACATAAATTGTATCTTTTGAACTTCTGTGTGTGCTATCAATAAATAGTGATTGTTTCTTAAAAATAGTAGTGATACTTCTTTTCAAATATCTTTTTGTTTTTAACAAAATTGGAACCACATTAGGAAATTGATATTAATCATAACTCATTGAATATGTCATTCAGGATATAACTTCAGAGGATTAATCTTTTACAGATACAAATTATATGGTATTTTTACATTGCATCTCATGAGCTAAATACATTGTTGTTTAATCAGTTTTAGTTTACTAAATGATATATAAGTTATTTAAATTCAAAAATTGCTTCCCTTATCCAGTGCATGTACTTACATTGTTTTTTCCATAAATACAACTTATTCATTCACTAGAACAATAATAGCTAAACAACCTGTCCTTTTGAAATCACCGCACAAAAGTATGTTCTCTCTCTCTCTCCAACTACTACAAAGAGAGAACTGAAAAGACTAAACAGATTTCTGAGTGGAAAAGCCAGCCAGGAAAAATTTATAGTGAGTCTTTTTTCCAGCATAAAGTAGAAGATGAAGATGGAAGAAAGGCCTGTAGATACTGGAGTGGCAGTTGCTCTTGGCCTGGCAGGTGTGGCCCAGAAGAAACTTGAAAGCATGTGGCAGTGAAGTGTGTTGGTGCTAGAGGCAACGGCATCAGTACCCAGGGATGTAAAGTGGACTACTAAGAGGATTCCTTTTCATACACTGGGCACAGGATCAGGTGCCATTTATTAGCTCTGTCATCCATTACACAGTTCTGAGTCGCAGTTCCAAGGTGGAAAGCAGTGGTGGTGGTCCTGATAAAGCAGGTGTTCTACCTGTGTAGTGACCAAAGCCCAGTTCATAAAGACAGCGACCAGACTCTAATTATCACACATGCTGAGTGGTATGTAGAATAGAAACACGAGCAAACAAAGGAACCAGAACATACAAAACTATTATGGTGATCGAAAAAATCAGGGCATGAACTCAGAAGAAAACGTCTTGAAAATAAGAATGATAAAAGAAATATTGGGAGTAAGAGATCTTAACAATTATAAAGGTTAAACTATTTATATTTGCAGATGGAAAATGATACATGAAACCTATAATAACATCATTATCATTATGGTAGGAGTCTTCTTACACTGTGGCCATGGGTATGGGAATATTGTGTTAGGATGACCTCAAAGATAAATGAAAAGTGAAAAAAATCCCTGGAAGAAGGAGGATAGGAGTAAAAAAAAATAGTGAAATTTCACTCACATAATAGAGCCACTCATGGAAGAGTTTTAACTATGGAAGGGAAAAAAAAGGGACAGAGAGGGACAATGTTTGACTCTCAGGCATATTTGAACTAGTTTAATGAGGGAAGAATATATATGCACAAACAGTTGGATATAGAAATTCATCTGTATTTCCCTAAAGGATATAGAGGGACAAGGAACTGTAGGGTGGGGGGTTTAATAAACAATATTAATGATTAAGAGAGGCAGTGGTCAGAAGTAAAATAGACTTTTAATCTTTTACTTCATACTATTACTTCCTATTAAGAGTTAAAAAAAAACACAGAGAAACACAAATAACAGAAAAAGGTATGGAGGAAAAGATACTGTTAGCAGTCATAAATATGAATGTAAATGGATGAACTCAGCCATAAAATGGTAGAGAATAAAAGAATAGATTAGAAATCAGAACTCAACAATATGTTGCTTACAACAGAGACATGAAACATAATGTGTTTCAAGAGAAGTAAAACAGGCAAAGTTAGCAGTCATAATTACAGAAAAAGGAAAAGTACAAATAGACCCAATCAAAGTTATGTTCAGGGAAACTACATTTTGCTTAAAGCTGCCATAGAAAATGAATTAATAATACTGAACATATATGCATCAAATGGCGCAACATTAAATTACCTGAAGGAAAAAGTAAATGATTTACAATGGGAAAAAACTAGGAAAGCTGTAACAGTAGAGCTTCTCAATTTCATTCTTGACAGCCTTAGATAAATGTAATCATGAAATAACCAAGAAAGACTTTGAGGAGATGTGTAGAATTATAGACTCATGAGATTAGTTTGGCTCCTGAAGAATAATGAAGGTCAACAAAAACGCATACATCTTTTTTCCCCATAGCTCTGCATGGGACCTTCACAGAAATTGACCTTGTATTTGGGCATAAACACCTCAAAGAAATCTGCAAAGAAATCTGCAAAGAAATGCAGATAAGCAAAATATTAAATGCACTCTCTGGGAACCATAATGAAATGAAAAAATGCATTTGAGAAATGGCTTTTGAAGGATAGATTTAAAATTAGTTGGAAATTAAATAACTTAAAGAAAGACTAAGTCAAAGAAGCCATGATAGCAAGTGTCTATAATTTCATCAAAGAAAATGACAAAAATGAGATAGTAAGGAAATAGTTGTAGATGTAAATGCTTATATCAATAAGAGATGGAAAAATTCATTAATTATTTTATATATTGGTCTTAGACAAAAAACAGCAAAGAAACAAAATAAAACCTTGTTAAGTATTTACAGAAACAAGAATTTCAGCAAAAGTTTTATCAGATTGACACAGTGCAGTGATTGCAGTGATTCTCATAATAAAGATTCTCATGCAAGAATTTTTAGAATAGAAAGGAAAATAAGAGGCAGAGAAGGGCAATGTTTAACTTTCACACACATATGAACTAGTTCAGTGAGGGAAGAATGTATATGCACACATAATTCCCTATAGAAATTTATATGCACTTCCCAACAGGGAATTAGGAGGGCAATAGGCCTTGGGAGTGAGGTGAGGCTGTAATAGAAGGTGTAAAGATTAAGAAAGGCAGTGTCAGATGCAAAACAGACTTTTATATAATCACTTCATCTTACTATTACTTCCTATCCAGGGTAAAAAAAGAGACAGAAGCACAATTGGGACAAAATAGTGTGGAGGAAAAGATACTATTAGAAATTTTCACTATGAATGTGAATGGATGAACTTACCCATAAAACAGTATAGAATAAAAGATTGGATTAGAAATCAGAACTCAACAATATGTTGCATACAACAGAGACATGAAACAGAAAGATGCACGGAGTAAAAATAAGACTCTAGTGTGTTTCAACAGAAGTAAAACAGGCAGAGTTAGTAATCATTATCTCAGTCAAAGGAAAAGCATAAATAGACCCAATTAAAAGAAATGTTCAGGGAAGCTACATTTTGCTTAAAGATGCAAATCTAATAGAAGACAATGAATTAATTAATATCAGTACTGAACATATATGCATCAAATGGCACAAAATGCAACTACTTGAAGGAAAAGTTAGAAGAGGTACATCAGGAAAAAGCTAGTCAAGTTTAACAGTGGAGCCTCTCAATTTATAGCCTTAGACGAATCCAATCATAAAAAACCACAAAAGAACTAGTGGAGATATGTGGAATTTTAGAAGACTGAGATAAGCTTGGCTTCTGGAGAATATTGAAGGGCAATAAAAATGAGTATACCTTTTCCCCCCATAACTCTACATGGGACCTTCACAGAAATTGATCTTGTATGTGAGCATAAACTCCTCAGAAAGAAATGCAGAAAAGTAAAATATTAAATGCATCCTCTGGCAACCATAATGCAATGAAAAATACATCCGAGAAAGGGCTTGTGAAACACAGATTAAAAATTAGTTGGACACTAAACAATCCACTCCTAAACAAAGAATGGGTCAAAGAAGTCGTAATAGCAAGTATCAATAATTTCATTAAAGAAAAGACAGAAATGAAATATTATAACAAAAATGTGGGATGGAGGCAAAGCCATACTTCAGGAAACATTTGTAACTGTAAATGCTTATATTAAAAAAAATGGAAAAAAGAACACAATAAATTGTATTCGTGAATTATTTTAAATTGTATATTGGTTTTAGCCATGATGTAAAATCACAAATGATATACTTTGTAAAAGGACATTCTGAACAACTTACTGGTCAAAAACAAGCAAACAAAATTAGATCTTGTCAAGTATTTACAAGAACAAGAACTTCAACAAACGTTTTGGCAGATTAAGGCAAGTGATTGATTTTTTTTCATGTACATATATTTCTATATTTACATACATACATACACATATATTTTAGATTTTCATATCACCAAAATAATACATTTTACTCTTATTCTCATGACTGTTTTGGGACTTGGGTTTTACTAAAGAACACTAGCAGGGCTCCGATTTACTATTTCTCAAAAGAGCGACTTTTTCATTGTTAAATGCTTATGTGTTTTCACATAGGAGGGATAAAACACACTTAAGTTTTTTTCTATTACTTATTTCTTTAGTTACATTATATTTATTTTATATCTCTGTTTGAGCAGTACCCTGTTTTGAACATATAAATTGTATCTTTTGAATTATCTGTATGCTAATTTTGTCTATAAATAGTGACTATTTCTTAAAAACAGTAGTGCTACCTATAATAGATTTATTCTTTTAAGATATTACATGCACTGTCCTTCTTTTTGGATTTCTTTTTCTGTTTTTAGAAAAATTGGGACCACAATAGGAAATCGATGTTAATCATAACTCACTGAATATTTCATTCAGGACATATATTTTCAGATAATTACTCTTTTACAGATACAAATTAGATGTTGCATCTATGACTGAAATACATTTTTGTTTAATCAGTTTTAGTTTATTAAATGACATATAAGTTATTTAAATTCAGAAATTGTTTCCCTTGTCAAGCACATATACTTACATTGTTTTTTCCATAAATACAGCCTATTCATTTATTAGAACAATAATAGGTGAAACAACCTGTCCTTTTGAAGCCACTACACTAGAGTACATTTGCTCTTTTTTGACCACTTATAAAAAAGAACAGAAAAGACTAGATTTCTTAGTGGGAAATCCAAGAAAAACTCACAGTGAGTCTTTTTTCCAATATGAGGCAGAAGAGGAAGATGGAAGAAAGGCCTTACAGACACTGGAGTAGCAGTTGCTCTTGGCCTGGCAGGTGTGGCCCCAGAAGAAGCTTGAAGGCACGCAGCAGTGAGGTGTGTATTGGTGCTGGAGGCAGCGGCATCAGTACCCAGGGATGGAAAGCAAACTACTAAGAGGGTTTCTTTTCCACACTGGGCACAGGATCAGGTGCCATTTATTACCTCTGTCACCCACTGCACAGTTCTGAGTAGCAGTTCCAAGGTGGAAAGCAGTGGTGGTGGTCTTGATAAGCAGGTGTCCTACCTATATAGTGACCACAACTTGGTTCATAAGAACAATTACAGACTCTAATTATCATACTATCCTGGAGGCACCAAAAAACCCACAGACCCTTAGAACATTTTATGAAATCAGAAGGACACAATAGAGAGAAACTCCAGCCATTTCATCCATCCTTAGGACTGCAGAGCCAGACTCACACATAAAAACCAAAATGAATATGTAGGCTAGAAACATGAGCAAAAAAAAAAGGGAACCAGAGTATACAAAACCACTATGGTGAAAGGGTAACTCAGGCTATGAACTTAGACGAAGACAGTGTCTTAAAAACAAGAGTGATATAAGAAATATTGGGAGTAAGAGTTCATAACAATGAACAATGTTAAACAGTTAACCTTCCCATTGGGAAGATGACCCATGAAACCCATAAGAACATAATCATCATTATTGACAGTGTCTACTTAAGCAATGGGCATGAATGTGGGAATATTGTGTTAGGATGATCTTCAAAGAAGAATGGAAAAGTGAAAAAAGAAAGGAAACTCTGAGAAACACAAAATGTCAAGAATTTTAAGGAAAAATGCCAATGAACGTGTCCTAGCTGTACCAGATCTAAAACTATATTATAAAGCACCAGTCACCAAAACCATTTGGTACTGGCTAAGAAACAGAGTAATTGATCAGTGGAACAGGTTAGGTTCACAGGACAAAATAATGAATGACTATAGTAATCTGGTGTTTGACCAAACCAAAAACCCAAGCTTTTGGGAAAAGAACTTACTATTTGACAAAAACTGCTGGGAAAATTGGAAACTAATATGGCAGAAATTAGGCATTGACCCACATCTAACACATATACCAAGATAAGGTCGAAATGGGTTTATGATTTAGACATAAAGAGTGATATTAGAAGCAAATTAGAAGAACATAGGATAGTATGATCTGGGGAAAAGGAAGTAATTTGTGACCAAAGCAAAACTGGAGCTCATTATTGGACACAAAATGCCTATATTGGATTTACATATATTTTTTACCATGCTTAACATATTTTGTATTACTTGCTATCTAAGAAAAGGGGTGCAGGGAAGGGGGAGAAATTGGAACACAAGTTTTATAAGGGCCAATCTTGAAAAATTATCCTTGCATATGTTTTGAAAATAAAAAGCTTTAATAAATAAATACAGGAAGGAAGGAAGGGAGGGAGGGAGGGAGGGGCAGAGGAAAGAAAAAGAGAGAGGGAGGGAGGGAGGGAGGGAGGGAGGGAGGAGGAAGGAAGGAAGGAAGGAAGGAAGGAAGGAAGGAAGGGGAAAAGAAGAAGGAAGGAAGGAAGGAAGGAAGGAAGGAAGGAAGGAGGAAGGAAGGAAGGAAGGAGGGAGGAAGGGAAAGAGGAAGGAGGGAGGGAGGGAGGGAGGAAGGAAGGAAGGAAGGAAGGGAGGAGGAGAGGAAGGAGGGAGGGAGGAAGAGAAAGAAGTACGAAGGAAGGGAGGGAGGGGGGAGGGAGGGAGAAAGGGAGGGAGGGAAAAAGGAAGGAAGGAAGAAAGGGAGGGAGGGAGGAAGGAAGGAAGGAAGGAAGAGAGGAAGGAAGTAAGGAAGGGAGGAGGAGGGAAAGGAGGGAGGGAGGGAGGGAGAGGGAGAAGGAGGGAGGAAGGAAGGGAGGGAGGGAGAAAGGAAAGAAGAAAGGGAGGGAGGGAGGGAGAAAGAAACAAATCCTGGAAAAATGTGGACAAGAAAGAAAGAATAGCACAAGTTCACTCACATAATACAGATTTTCACAGAAAAATTTTTATAAGGAAAAGGAAAAATAAGTGGCAGAGGGGAACAGTATTTGGCCCTCATATACACATCAGAATTAGTTCAGTGAGGGAAAAATATGTATGCACACAGAATTAGGTATGGAAATTCATTTATATTTTCCAAGACAAAAGTAGGAATGGAAGGAGCTTTGGGGGTGGGTGGGCCATAATAAAAGGTAGTAAAGAAAAAGAGAGGCTATGAACAGAAGCAAAACAGACTTTTAAAATGTTATTTTATATCATTATTACTCCGTATCCAGGGTAAAATTAAAAAAAAAAAACAACTAGAAACATTAGCACAAATAATAGAGAATGGTATTGAGAGAAATATAGTATTAGCAGACCTAACTATGAATGTGAATGGATGAACTCAAGCATAAAAAGATAGAAGATAGGAAAATGGATTATAAATCAGAAGCCAACAATACGTTGCTTACATGAGAGACATGAAAGACAGTGTTACAATAAGAATCTAGTACAATTCAACAGAAATAAAACGGGCATAGTTAGCAATCATCATTTCAGACAAAAGAAAAGTAGCAATAGACCCAATTCAAAGAGATGGGCAAGGAAACCCCATTTTGCTTAAAGCTGCTATAGACAATGAATTAATATCAAGACTGAACATATGTGCATAAAATGGTATAACATTCCCATACTTGAAGAAAAAGTTAAATGTCTTACAATAGGAAAAAGCTAGGAAATATTAAAAGTGGAGGCCCTCAACTTTAGTCTTTGACAGCCTTAGATAAATGTAATTATAAAATAACCAAGAAAGAATTTGAGGAAATGTGTGGAATTTTAGAAAAGTAAGATAAATGTGACTTCTGAAGAAAAGCAACAAAAATAAGTATATTTGATTTTCCCCACAGCTCTGCATGGGACCTTCAAAGAAACCGACCTTATATTTGGACATAAACACCTCAGAAAGAAAAGCAGAAAAATAAAATATTAAATGCAACCTTTGGGGACCATAATGCAGTGAAAAATACATTCAAGAAAGGACTTTTGAAGCACAGATTAAAGATTAGTTGGAAACCAAATAATCTATTCCTAAAGAAAAAATGGGCCAAAGAAGCCATGATAGTAAGTGTCAATAATATCATTAAAGAAAATGATAAAAAATGAAATAGTAGAACCAAAATGTGGGATGGAGACAAAACAATACTTAAGGAAACGTTTTTAACTACAAATGCATATTTCCATAAAAGTTGGAAAAAAAGAGCCCAACAAATTGGATCCATGAATTATTTTAAATTATATATTAATCTTAATCATTATTTAAAATCACAAATGGTATACTTTGTAAAAATATATTCTCAATAACTTATTGGTCAAACACAAGTAAACAAACAAAGTAAGACCTAGTCAAGTATTTACAGGAATAAGAAGGTCAGCAAAATTCTTTCCAGAATAAGGCAGTGCAGCAATTAATTTTCTTTATGTATATACTCATATATACACACATATATTTTAGATTTTCATCTCACCAAAGTAATACATTTTTCTCTTTTTCTCAGTAACTATCTCTTAGGTTTTACTAAAGAGCACTAGCATGGTTGTCTTATTTTTCTGTAATAAGAGATAGTGAAAATGAAGACTGATTTACTATTTTTCAAAAGACAGACTTTTTTCATTCTTTGTTAAATGCATCTATATCTCCCTGTAGGAGAGACAAAACACTTACACTTTGAGTTTTTTCCTTTTCACTTATTTCTTCAGTTAGAGTACATTTAATTACATCTACGTTTGAACAGTACCCTCTTTTGAACACATAAATTGGATCTTTTGAATTTTTTATGTGCTAACTTTCTCTATAAATAATGATGATTTCTTAAAAATAATAGTGATACCTACAGCAGTCTTATTCCTTCAAGACATTACAGATACTTTACTTCTTTTCAGAGTTCTCTTCTGTTTTTTTTTTTAAATATTGTAATCACAATAGGAAATTGATGTTAACTACAACTCACTGAATATATCATTCAGGATTTACATTTTGAGAGATTGATCTTTTACAGATACAAATTGTAAAGTATTCTATGTTGTCTCTTATAACCTACATAGTTTTTTGTTTAATCACTTTAGTTTTAATTACATATAATTTTTTTAATGAGAAATTGCTTCCCTTTTCAATCAAATGTTCTTATATTGTTTTTCCGTTAAGTACAATATATTCTTACACTAGAAAAATAATAGATAAAATAACCTTTAAAAAATCCCCACTACATGTTATTCATATTTTTAAATTCTTAACAAAGAGACCACAGAAAATACTAAATAGATTTCTGAGTAGGAAAGGTAAGAAAAACTTACAGTGAGTCCTTTTTCCAATAAAAGGCAGAAGAAGAAGATGGAAGAAAGGCCTGCAGACACTGGAGTAGCAGTTGCTCTTGGCCTGGCAGGTGTGGCCCCAGAAGGAGCTTGAAGGCACGCAGCAGTGAGGTGTATCAGTGGTGGTGGCGGCAGCGGCACCAGTGCCCAGGAATGCAAAGGAGACTTCAAAGAGGATGCCTTTACAAACACTAGGCACAGGATCAGGTGCCATTGATTAGCTCTGTCACCCATTACACAGTTCTGAGTCGCAGTTCCAAGGTGGAAAGCAGTGGTGGTGGTTCTGATAAAGCAGGTGTCCTACCTGAGTAGTGACCACAGCCTAGTTCATAAGGACAGTGACCAGACTTCTAATTATTACACCACGCGAAGGCAACCAAAACCTGCAGACACATATATTATCTTTGGAAAGCAGAAGGACATAATAGACAGGAATTAAGGCCAGTCCTTCCATGTGGAGGAGAGCAGAGCCAACTTGAACATAAAATTTAAAGTGAAGAAGTAGGAAAAGAAATGAGCAAAAAAAAATTACCTGGGCAAACAAAGCAACTATGGTGAAAAAAGTAACTCAGAACTTGAACTCAGAAGATAACAATGTCTTGAAAACAAGAGTGATACAAGAAAAATTCCAAGAGACCATAAGAATTACCAAGGTTAAACTGTTTACATTCCCATATGGAAGATGACACATGAAATCCATAACATCATCATCATTAAGGCATTGAGTGCCTACTTAACCAATGAGCATGGATGTGGGAATATTGTGTTAGAAGGGAAGGGTGAGAAATGAAAGGAAGCCCTGAAAAAAGAGGTCAGGAAAGAAAAATTAGGGAACTTTCACTCTCATAATTCAGTTCTCATGGAATAGTTTTTACGATAGAAGGGAAAATAAAGGGCAGAGAGGGGTAACGTTTGAACCTCATTCATATCTGAACTAATTCACTGAGGGAAGAGTATGTATGCATATGTTGCTTATAGAAATTCATTTTTATTTCCCAACATGGAAGCAGGAATAGAAGGGGCTTTGGGGAGGAGGGTGGTTGTAATAAGAGAGAGTGAAAATTAAGACAGGCAGTGGCTAGAAGCAAAACAGACTTTTGTACTGTTACTTCACATTGCTATAACTTTATATCTGGAGTGGGGAGAGAAAGAGAGAGACAGAGAGACAGAGAGAGACAGAGAGAGAGAGATGGAGAGAGAGAGAGACAGAGAGAGAGAGAGAGAGAGAGACAGAGAGAAGCAAAAATAATAGAAAATGGTATGGAGGGAAAGATACCAGTCTTAACTATGAACATGAATGGATGAACTTAGAAAAATATAGAGGATAGAAGAATGGATAAGAAACCAGAACCCAGCATTATGTTGCTTACAAGAGAGACATGAAATAGAAAGACAGTTAAAATAAAGAGTTGGAGCAGATTATAGTGTGAACAAATTAAAACAGGCAGAATTAGCAATTATCGTGTCAAACAAAGGAAAAATACAAATAAATCCAATTTAAAGAAATGTTCAGGGAAACTACATTTTGTTAAAAGCAGGAAATTACATTTTGTTAAAAGCAGCCAAAGACAATGAATTAATATATCAAACTGAAAAACCTCCAAATACTTGAATAAAAATTAAATGCCTTATAACAGGAAATAGGAAGTAAAACTTTAACAGTAGAGTCCTCTCAATTTACTCCTTGATAAACTTAGTTAAACATAATCATAAAATAATAAAGAAAGAATTTTAAGGAGATGTGTGGAACTTTAGGAAAGTGACAAATGATAAATTTCTGAAGAATACTGAATGGTAATTGAAATGAGTATAACTTTTTGTCAGCTCTGCATGGTACGTTCATGGAACCTTGTATTTTGGACATAAATACCTCAAAAAATGCAGAAGGTGAAAATACTAAATGTATCCCTTTGGGACCATAATGCAACAAAAAAAAATATTAACAAAGGGCATTTAAAGCATACATTAAAGATTAGTTTGAAAGCAAATAATCTGCTCCTAAAGAAAGAATCGATCAAAGAAACTATGATGGCAAGTGTCAATAATTTCATTAAAGTAAATGAAAAAATGAGATAGTATAACTAAAATATGGGATGGAAAACAATACTTAAGGGAATATTTGTAACTATAAATGCTTAGATCAACAAGACATGGAAAGAACAGTTCAAGAGCCATTATTTATCTTAGCCATTATTTAAAATCACAAATGGTACGCTTTGTAAAAGTAAATTCTGAACAACTTATTGGTCAAAAACAAGCAAACAAGCAAAATAAGATCTCATCAAGTATTTACGATAATGAGAACTTTGGTAAAATTCTTGCCAGATTAAGGCAGTGCAGCAATTTATTTTATTCATGTATACACACACACACACAAACACACACATACACACACACACACACACACATATAAGTCTATATTTACATAAACACACACATATATTTTATATTTTCAAGTCACCAAAGGAGTACATTTTTCTCTTTTTCTCAGTGACTCTTTCAGTACTTGGGTTTTACTAAAGAGCAGTAACATGGTATTGATTTACTATTTTTCAAAAGACAGCCTTTTTCATTCTTTGTTAAATGCATCTATATCTCCCTGTAGGAGAAACAAAACACTTACACTTTGAGTTTTTTCCTTTTCACTTATTTCTTCAGTTATGGTACATTCAATTGCGTCTATGTTTGAACAGTACCCTGTTTTGAACACATAAATTGTATCTTTTTTTTTTTTTCTTGAGGCAATTGGGGTCAAGTGACTAGCCCAGGGTCACACAACTAGGACGTGCTAAGGGTCTGAGGTCAGATTTGACTTCAAGGTTGGTGCTCTATCCATCGCACCACCTAGCTGCCCCCAACATAAATTGTATCTTTTGAATTTTTTATGTTCTAACTTTATAAATAATGATGATTTCTTAAAAATCATAGTGATACCTACAGTAGCCTTATACCTTTAAGATATTACATGCATTTTTCTTTTTCATATTTGTTTTCTTTTTTATTGGAACCATGATAAGAAATTGATATTAACTATAATTCATTGAATATATCATTCAGGATTTACATTTTCAGAAATTGCTCTTTTACAGATATAAATTGTACAGTATTTTATGCTGTCTCTTATAACCTATATACATTTTGGTTTAATAAGCTTTAATTTAAAAAAAATTTAAAATCAGAAATTTCTGCCCTTTTCACTCAAGTGTTCTTATATTGTTTTTCCCATAAGTACAACATCTTCATAAACTAGAAAAATAATGATGAAACAACCTTTAAAAAATCCCACTACTTGTTCATTTTTTTTATTTCTTATATAGACTACAGAAAATACTAAATAGATTTCTGAATAGGAAAGATTAAAAACTTACAGTGAGCCCTTTTTCCAATAAAAGGCAGAAGAAGAAGATGGAAGAAAAGCCTGCAGACACTGGGGTGGTCGTTGTTTTTGGACTGGTGGGTATTGCACCAGAAGATGCTGAAGAAATGCAGAAGTGGTGGTGGCGGCAGCGGCACCAGTGCCCAGGAATGCAAAGGAGATTGAGAAGAGGATGCCTTTACAAACACTAGGCACAGGATCAGGAGCCATTTATTCGCTCTGTCACCCATTACACAGTTCTGAGTCGCAGTTCCAAGGTGGAAAGCAGTGGTGGTGGTCCTGATAAAGCAGGTGTCCTACCTGAGTAGTGACCACAGCCCAGTTCATAAGGACAGTGACCAGACTCTAATTATTATACCATGTTGCAGGTGCCAAAAATATTACAAAGACCCCTAGATTATTTTGTGAAAGCAAAAAGAAATAATAGAAACTTCAGCCAGTACTACCATTCTGAGAACAGAGCCCAACCTGAACATAAAGATATAGGCTAAAGAAATGAGCAAAATAAGAAAACGGAATCTGAGCATAAAAAGCTACAATGGTGAAAGGGCAGCTCAAGCCATGAACTCAGAACATAACAATGTCTTGAAAACAAGAGTGATATGAGAAAAATTGGGAGTGAGTGATCATAACAATTACCAGGGATAAACTGCTTACATTCCCAAATGGAAGATGGTACTTGAAACATCATCATTATTATGGCAGTGAAAAGGCGTCTACTTAAACAGTGGGTATGGATATGGGAATATTGTGTTAGAATGACCTCCCCCTTCAAAATGGAAAGGTCTAAAAAGGAAGACCTGGGAAAAGGGGGACAGAAGAAAAAGAATAGGAAAAGTTCACTCACAAAATAGAGACTCTCATGGAAGAGTTTTTACAATGGAAAGGAAAATAAGGGGCAGAAAGGGGCAATGTTTGACCCCAATGTATATCTGAACTGGTGCAGTGAGAGAAGAGAATATATGCACACACATTTGGGTTTAGATATTTATCTATACTTCCCAACAAGGAGGTAAGAGGGGAAAGGACTGTAGGGGAGGGGGAGGATTGTAATAAAAGGTAGTAAAGAAAAAGAAATGTAATGGTCAGAAGGCAAAAAGACTTTTTGACAGTTACTTCATAGTAATATTACTTCTTATACAGGGTAAAAAAAGAGAAGCACAAATGCTACCATTAGCAGTCCTAACTGTGAATGGGAATGGATAAAGTCACGCATAAAATGGTAGAGAATAAAAGAATGCATTAGAAATCAGAACCCAATAATATGTTGTTTTCAAGAAAAACATGAAATGAAAAGGCACACAGAGTTACAATAAAGATTTTGTGTCGGGGTCTAATTGTTTCAACAAAATTAAAACCAGGAAGAGTTAGAAATCATCATATCAGACAAAGGAAAAGTACACATAGATCAAATTCAAAGACATGTTCAGGGAAACTACATTTTGCTTTAAGCTGCCATACATCATGAATTAATATCAGGACTGAACAAATATTTCTACAATGTCTCCAACATCCAAATACTTGAAGGAAAAGTTAAGTGCCTTATAGTTGGAAATAGCTAGTAAAACTTTTAACAATGGAGGGAGGCTCTCAATTTACTCAAAAATAGCTTAGATAAATGTAATCATAAAATAACTAGAAAAAAAATCTGAGGAGAAGTTGGAATTTTAGAAAGTAAGATAAGCTTGGCTTCTGAAGAATATTAAAGGGCAACAGAAATGAGTATACCCTTTTTCACATCTTTGCATGGTATCTTCACAATAATATTAAATGTAGCCTTTGGGGACCATAATGCAATGAAAAATATATTTAACAAAAAGGGCCTTTCAAACATAGATTAAGAATTAGTTCGAAATCAAATAATCTACTCAAAGAAGCCATGATAGCAAGTGGTATGAGGTAAATGGTATTCAGCATGACCACAAATGTGGGATGGAGACAAATCAATATTTAAGGGAAAATTTGTAACTGAAAATGCTTATATCACTAAAAGATGGAGCAAAGAGTTCAACATACTGCATTCATGAATTATTTTAAATTATATATTTGTCTTAGCCATTATTAAAATCACAAATGGTATAAACTTTGTAAAAGGAAATTCTGAAAAACTCATTTGTCAAAAAGAAGCAAAGAAACAGAATAACACCTCATCATTATTTACAATAATGAGATAGCAATTGTCTTGCTAGATTGAGGCAATTCAGAGTTTTATTTTCCTCATATATGTGTGCGTGTATATATTTACATATACATATGTATTTTAGATTTTCATCTCAGCAAAGGAATACATTTTTTGCTTTTTCTCAGTGACTCAGTTTCTGGACTTGGGTTTAACTAAAGAGCACTAGCATGGAATTGCTTTACTATTTAAAAAAATAGACTTTTTCATTGTTAAATGCATCTATCTGTTCCAATATGACAGATCAAACACTTACAATTTGTCTTTTTCTTTTTCACTTATTTCTTTAATTTTAGTATGCTTAATTACATCTATGTTTGAGGAATATAGTGTTTTGAACACATGAATTGTGTATTTTGCATTTTGTGTGCTGTCAACAGTGATGATTTCTTAAAAATAATATTCATACTTACTGCAGCCCTATCTTTTCAAGATATTGCATGTACTTTCCTTCTTTCAAATTTCTTTTCCATTTTTAAAAGAACTGAAACCACAATAAGAGACTGATGTTAACTATAACTCATTGAATATGTCATTCAGTACACAAATTTTCGGGAGATTACTATTTTATGGATACAAATTATACAGTATTTTATATTGCATCTCATAACATACATGCATTTTTGTTTAATTAGTTTTAGTTCTGACATACAAAAATTATTCAAAATCAGAAATTGCTTCCCTTATAAATTAGGTGTACTTATATTGTTTTTTCCCTTAAATAAAATCTATTCATTCATTAGAAAAATAATAGGTAAAACAACCTGTACTTTTGAAAACAATGTATTTCATTATTTTTTTTTTTATTTTTTTACCTCCTGTAGAGACCACAGAAAATACAAAATAGATTTCTGACTGGGAAAGCTAAGAAAAACTCACAATGAGTCTTTTTTCCAGCATAAAGCAGAAGTGGAAGATGGAAGAAAGGCCTGCAGACACTGCAGTGACAGTTGCTCTTGGCCTGGCAGGTGTGGCCCCCGAAGGCGCTTGAAAGCATGTAGCAGTAAAGTGTGTGCTGGTGCTGGAGGCAGCCGCATCAGTACCCAGGGATGGAAAGCAGACTACTGAGAGAATTCCTTTTCCACTCTGGGCACAGGATCAGGTGCCATGTATTAACTCTGTCACCCATTACACAGTTCTGAGTCGCAATTCCAAGATGGAAAGCAGTGGTGGTGGTCACGAAGAAGCAGGTGTCCTACCTGAGAAGTGACTACAGCCCAGTTCATGAGGACAGTGACTAGACTCTAATTATTCACCACCTGAAGACACCTAGTTCACCTTGGGAAAGCAAAAGATCATAATAGACAGAAACTCTGACCAGTCCTTCCATCCAGAGCCCAACTCTTAACATAAAATCCAAAATGAACATAAAGATTAGAAACATGAGCAAACAAAAGAGAATCTGAGCATACAAAACTACTATGATGAATGGGAAACTCAGGGCATGAACTCAGAAAAAAACAGTGTCTTGAAAACAAGAATGATAAGATATATTGGGAGTGAGAGATCATAACAATACCCGGGTTAAACTGTTTACATTCTCAGAAGGAAGATGACATATGAAACCCATAAGAACATCATCATTATGACAGTGAGGAGGAGTCTACTTGAGCAGCGGGCATGGGTATGAGAATATGGTGTTAGGATGAGCTCCAAAGAAAAAAGAAAGGTGAAAAAATCAAAGAAATCCTAGGAAAATGTGGACAGGAGAGAAAGAAAGGAGGAAGTACTCTCACATAATAGAGACTCTCATGGAAGAAGTTTTACAATGGAAGGAAAAATAAGGGACAGAGAAAAGCAATGTTTGGCCCTCCCACACATATCTCAACTAATTCAGTGAGGGAAGAGTTTATATGCATAAAGCGTTGGGTTTAGACATTCATTTGTATTTTCCAACATAGAAGTAGGAGGAGAAAGAGCTTTGGGGGGGAAGGGAGATATAATAAGAGGTAGTAAAGATAAAGAGAGGAAGTTGTCAGATGCAAAGCAGACTTTTATTCTCTTATTTCTTATTACTATTACTTCATATCCAAGGAAAAAGAAAAAAATGAGAAGCAGAAATAGTAGAGAATGATATGGAGGGAAAGATGCCATTGGCAGTCTTGACTATGAATTAGAATGGATGAACTCATAAAATGATAGAGGATAAAAGGATGGATCAGAAATCAGAACCCAACATTATGTTGTTTACAAAAGACACACGAAACAGAAAGATATAAAGTTACAATAAAGAGTTAGGCCAGAATCTAGTGTGTTTCCAAAAAATTTAAATAGGCAGAGTTAGCAATCATCAATTCAGACAAAGGATTACAAATCGACCCAATTCCAAGTGGTGTTCAAGGAAACTACATTTTGCTGAAAGCTGACTTAGTGAATGAATTCATAGCAATACTGAACATATATATGTCTCCAATGATACAACATCCAAATACTTTAAGGAAAAGTTAAGTGACTTACCACAGGAAAAAGCTAGGAAAGTTTTAAAAATGGAGCCTCTCAATTTACTTGTTGAAAGCCTTAGATAAATATAATCATAAAATAACCAAGAAAGAATTTGAGGAGATATGTGGAATTTTAGAAAAGTGAGATGATCTTGGTTTCTGAAGAATACTGAAGAACAACAAAAATGAGCATACCTTTTTTTTTTTTTTCACAGCTCTGCATGGTAGATTCACAGAAATTTACCTTATATCTGCATATAAACACCTTAGAAAGAAAGGTAGAAAACTAAAATATTAAATGTACCTTTTGGGAATCAATGGTCACGAAAAATACATTTTAAGCTATCTCTGAAGAGAACAGATCATTTTCATACATTATTTTAAATCCTATATTGATCTTAGACATTATTTAAACTCACAAATGCTGTATGCTGTAAAAGTAAATTCTGAACAATTTATTTGTCAAAAAACAAGCATACAAACAAAATAAGATCTTGTCAAGTATTTACAGGGACAAGAACTTCAGCAAAAGTCTTGCCAGATTAAGGCAGTGCAGGTATTTATTATATCCATGTATACATACATATTTACATACTCACAGATATTTTATATTTTCATCTCAATAAAGGAATACATTTTTTCTCTTCTTCTTAGTAACTCTGTTTCAGGACTTGGGTTTTACTAAAGAGGACTAGCACAATACTGAGTTACTATTTTTCAAAAAAGAGACTTTTTCATTGTTAAATGCATCTGTCTCTACCCATTGAAGAGACAAAACACTTGTATTTTTTTTCACTTATTTCTTAATTTTTAGTGTATTTTATTACAGACTTTTATTTTCATTTCTTATTACTATTACTTCATGTCCAAGGAAAAAGAAAAAAAATGTAGGTTTGAGCAGTACCCTGTTTTGATCACATGAATTGTATCTTTTGAATTTTTTCTGTGCTAACTTTGTCAATATATAGTAATGATTTCTTAAAAATTATATTGATACTTACAGCAACCTTATCCCTTCAAGACATTATATACAATTTCCTTCTTTTTCAGATTTCTTTTCTGTTTTTTTAAAAAATTGGAACTACAATAAGAAATTGATGTTAACTATAACTCATTGAATATGTCATTCAAGACATACATTTTCAGAGGATTACTCTTTACAGATACAAATTATATGGTATTTTACACTCTATCTCATAACTTAATACATTTTGGTTTAATCAGTAATAGTTGATTAAGTGCCATGAAAGTTATTTAAAAACATAAATTACCTCTCTTGTCAATCATGTATACTTATATGCTTTTTCCATAAATACAACCTATTCATTCATTAGAACAATAATAGGTGAAACAACCTGTCCTTTTAAAACCACTGCACTGGAGTACATTTTCTCTTTTTCTACCTCTGATACAAAAAGACAACAGAAAAGACTAAATTTCTGAGTGAGAAAGTCAAACAAAACTCACAATGAGTCCTTCTTCCAGCACAAGGCAGAAGATGAAGATGGAAGAAAGGCCTGCAGGCACTGGAGTGGCAGTTGCTCTTGGCCTGGCAGGTGTGGCCCCAGAAGGAGCTTGAAGGCACGCAGCAGTGAGGTGTATCAGTGGTGGTGGCGGCAGCGGCACCAGTGCCCAGGAATGCAAAGGAGACTTCAAAGAGGATGCCTTTACAAACACTAGGCACAGGATCAGGTGCCATTGATTAGCTCTGTCACCCATTACACAGTTCTGAATCGCAGTTCCAAGGTGGAAAGCTTCCAAGGTGGTGATCCTGATAAAGCAGGTGTCCTACCTGAGTAGTGACCACAGTCCAGTTCATAAAGACAGTGACTGGACTCTAATTATCACCACATTGGAGATACCAAAAACTTATAGACCTCTAGACCATTTTGTGAAAGCAGAAGGACATAATAGACATTTTAGCCAGTTCTCTCATCCAGAGGAGAGCACAGCCCAACTCAAACATGAAATCCAAAATAATCATTTGGGCTAGAAAAATGAGCAAACAAAAGAGAACCTGAGCAAACAAAGCTACTATGGTGAAAGAGCAATTCAGGGCATGAATTTAGAAGAAGACAATGGCTTGAAAACAAGAGTGATATAAGGAATATTGTGAATAAGAGATCACAAACAATTATAAAGGTTAAACTATTTAAATTCCCAGATGGAAGATGACACATGAACCCCATAAGAACATAATCATCATTATGACAGTGTCTACTTAAACAACAGGTATGGGCGTGGGAATATTGTGTTAGGATAATCTCCAAAGAACAATGGAAAAGGGAGGAAAAAAAGGAAACCCTAGAAAATGGAAAACAGGAGAGAAATAATGGGAAACATTCACTGAAATAACACAGGCTCTCATGGAAGAGTTTTTACAAAGAAAGGGAAAAAAGGGGGTAATGTTTAGCCTTCATGGAAAACAGAACTTGTTCAGTGAAGGAAGAATATATATGCATACACAGTTGGGTTTAGAAATTTATATGTATTTACCAACAAAAAAGTAGGAGTAGAAGGGGCCTTGGAGGTAGGTAGGCCTTAATAAGAGGTAGTAAAGAAAAAGGGAGGCAGTGGTCAGAAGCAACAAGACTTTTGTATTGTTACCTCCTATTATTATAACCTCTTATCTGATTTTTTTTTAAAGAGAAGCACAAATAGTAGAGAATGGTATGAGGTAAAGAGACCATTAGCAATCCAAACTGTTAATATGAATAGATGAACTCATCCATAAAATGGTAGAGGATAGTAGAAAAAATTAGAAATCGGAATCCAAAAATGTGTTGTTTATAAGAGAGACACGGAAAAAAAAACACAGTTACAATAAAGAGTTGGGACAGAATCTAGTCTGTTTCAACTGAAATAAAATAGGCAAAATTAGCACTCAACATTTCAGACTAAGGAAAAGTACAAATAGACCCAATTCAAAGAGATTTTTATGGAAACTACATTTTGCTTAAAGCTGCCATAGATAATGAATTAACCTCAGTACTGAATATATATATATATGTATGCATTCAAATGGCACAGCATTCAAATATTTGAAGGAAAATTAAATGCCTTACAATAGGAAAAAGGTAGCAGTTTTCACAGTGGAACCATTCAATTTATTCATTGAATAACTTAAGGAGATGTGTATATTTTTAGAAAAGTGAGATAAGTATGGCTTCTGAAGAATATTGAAGGACAATAGAAATGAGTATACCTTTTCCCCCACAACTTTACATGATAGCTTCATAGACAATGACCTTGTATTTGGGCATAAACACCTCAGAATAAAATGAAGAAAACTAAATATTAAGTGCTTTATATATAGTTCTTTTGGGACTATAATACAATGAAATATACATTTAACAAGGGCCTTTGAAGTATACATTAAAAATTCACTTGAAACTAAATAATCTACTCCTAAAGAAAGAATGAGTCAAAGAAGCCATGATAGCAAGTATCAATGATTTCATTAAAGAAATTGAAACAAATGAAATAGTATAGCAAAAATGTGGGATGGAGACAAAGCAATACTTAAGGGAACATTTGTAACTATAACTGCTTATGTCAATAAAACATGGAAAGAACACTTCAACAAATTGTATTCATGCATTGTTTTAAATTATATCTTGTGTTAGCCATTATTTAAAATCATAAATGGTATATTTCATAAAAGTAGATTCTGAACAACTTATTGGTCAAAAACATGCAAACAAACAAAATAAGACTTCTTCAAGTATTTATAGGAATGAGAACTTTAGCAAAAGTCTTGCCACACGTTAAGGCAGTGCAGCAATCTATTTTCTTTGTATGTGTACATATATATTAACATACATACAAATGTATATTTTATATTTTTATCTCACCAAAGGAATATATATTTCTCCTTTTCTCAGTTACTCTGTTTTAGGACTTGGGTTTTTACTAAGGAGCACTAGCATGGTGTTGATTTACTATTTTTCAAAAAATAGACTTTTTCATTGTTAAATACATCTGTCTCTCCTCATAGCAGGGACAAATACTTGCATTTTTGTTTTTTTTTTTTAATTTATTCAATTATAGTATATTTAATTATAACCATGTTTGGAGCAGTACACTGTTTAAAACACATAAATTGTATCTTTTGGATTTTTGTGTGCTAACTTTTTCAATAAATAGTAATGATTTCTTAAAGAATAATAGTGATATCTACAGATATCTTATTCCTTCAAGACATCACATACGCTTTATTTCTTTTTGGATTTCTTTTCTGTTTTTAAAAAAATTGGGATCACAAAAGGAAGTTGATGCTAATTCTAAAACTCATTGAATATGTCATTTAGGACATAAATTTTCAGAGGATTACTTTTTTTACAGATACAAATTATATGGTATTTTATGTTATATCTCAAAACCTAAATAAATTTTTGTCAAACAAGTTTTGGCTTATTAAATGACATATAGATTATTTAAAATCAGAAATTGCTTCCCTTCTCAATCGCATATAGCCACATTGTTTTTTTCCATAAATATAATCCATAAATACAAATTCACTTATAACAATAATAGGTAAAACTACCTGTCCTTTTGAAAACACTGCATTTCATTAAATTTTTTCTTACCTCCTGTACAAAGAAACCATAGAAAATACTAAATAGATTTCTTAGTGAGAAAGCAAGAAAAACTCACAGTGAGTCCTTTTTCCAACATAAGGCAGAAGAGGAAGATGGAAGAAAGACTGCAGACGCTGGAGTGACAGTTGTTCTTGGCCTGGCAGGTGTGGCCCCAGAAGGTGCTTGAAGGCACGCAGCAGTGAGGTATACCAGTAGTGGTGGCAGCAGCAGCAGCAGTGCTCAGAAATGGAAAGGAAACTACCAAGAGGATGCCTTTACAAGCACTTAGGCACAGGATCAGGTATCATTTATTAGCTCTGTCACCCATTACAGTTCTGAGTTACAGTTCCAAGATAGAAAGCAGTGGTGGTGGTCCTGCTAAAGCAGGCGTCCTACCTGAGTAATGACCACAGCCCAGTTCATAAGGACAGTGACAAGACCTCTATCACACCACGTTGGAAGCACCCCAAACCGACAGTTGCATAGATCCACTTGTGAAAGCAGAACATAATAGAAATTCCTGCCAGTGCTCCCCTCTAGAGGAGAGCTGAGCCCTACTTGAACACAAAATACAAAGTGAAGATGGAGACTAAAGAAATGAGCAAACAAAAGAAACCCTGATCATAAAGTTACTACGGTGAAAGGACAACTCAGAGCATGAACTCAGAAGACAATGTCGTGAAAACAAGAGTGATTTAAGAAAAATTTAGAGTGAGAGATCATAACACTTACCCAGATTAAATGGTTAACATTTCCATATGGAAGATGACACATGAAACCAATAAGAACACAATCATTACGTCAGTGAGAAAGAGTCTACTTAACCAGTGGGTAGGGATGTGGGAATATTGTTTTAGGATGACCTCCAAAGAAGAATTGAAGGATGATTTTAAAAAAGATGCCCTAGGAGAAGGGGAACAAAACCTAAAAAATAGGGAATTTCACTCACATAATGGCGGCTCTCATAGAAGAGTTTTTACAATGGAAGGGAAAATAAGAGACAGAGGCCTCCACTCATATCTGAGCTAGTTCAATGAGAGAAGAGTATATATACATACACAGTTAAGTAAAGAAATTCATCTGCATTTCCCAAAACAGAATTAGGATTGCAAAATCTATGATGGGGCTGGGACATGAGTGTATTAAAAAGTAGGGAATATTAAGTGAGGCAGTGGTCAGAAGCAAAATAGACTTTTGTATTGTTAATTCATATTACTAATACTTCCTATTTGGGATTAAAAAAAGAGAAGCATAGAGAGTAGAGAATGGTATGGAAAGAAAGATACCATTAGCAGTCCTAAATGTGAATGTGAATGAACTCACCTATAAAATTGTAGAGGATAATGGAGTGAATTAGAAATCAGAACCCAACAATACGATGTTTACAAGAGAGACATGAAACAAAAAGACACACAGAGTCACAAGAAAGAGTTGGGGCAGGATCTAATATGTTTCTACAGAATTAAAATAGGCAGAGTTAGCAAGCATCATCTTAGACAAAGAAAAGTACAAATAGATCCGATTCAAAGATAGGTTCAGGGAAACTATATTTTCTTTAAGCTGCCATAGTTACTGAATATATATATATATATATATATATATATATATATATATATATATATATATATATATATGCATCAAGTGGCACAACATCCAAGTGCTTAAAGGAAAGCTTAAGTGCCTTACAACAAGAAATAGGCAATAAAGCTTTAACGATAGGGTCTCTCCATTTTTTCCTTGAAAGAGTTAATACAATAACTAAGAAAATATTTAACTAATATATAACTAAGAAAAAGTTTAAGGAGGTATGGAATTTTAAAAATGTGAGACATGCTAGGCTTCTGAAGAATATTGAATGGCAACAGAAATGATTATCCCTTTTTATCTCAGCTCTGCATGGTACCGTCCCAATTACTGATGTTTTAATTGGGCATAAACACCTCAGAAAGTAATGTAGAAAATTAAAATATTAAATGCACCATTTGGGGACCATAATGAATGAAAAGTACACTAAAGAAAGAGTTTCTGAAGCATACATTAAAATTTAGTTAGAAACCAAATAATCTATTCCTAAAAAATGAGGCACAGTAGCCAAGATTAGAGGAGTCAATAATTTCATTAAAGACAATGATAAAAATGAGAAATCCTAAATCTGTGAGATGATAATCAAGTAATATTTCAGGGAAAATTTATAAATTTTTCCATCAGTCAAAAAGGAAAAGGATATACCAAAAATTTGTATTCATGAATTTTATTCAATTACATATTGATATTACCCATTATTTAAAATCACAAATGATGTACTTTCTAAAAGGTTGTTCTTAATAGCTTGTTTTAAAAAGGCATCTCATCATTTATTTTCAATGCTGAGATCATCAGCAGTTGTTTTGGGAGGTTAATATTGTATAGGGACTTTATTTTAGGCTGCATATATGCATATACATACAAACATTCGTTTTGGATTTTCATCTCACCAAAGTAATATATTTTTCTCTTTTCTCATTGACTGTGTTTCGGTACCTGGCATTTATAAAAGAGTATTTTCATGGTGCTGATATCAATTATTTCAAAAAATACAATGCATTTGTATTATATTACATCTATCATAAACAATAACCTTTTTGCATATATAAATTATCTTTTCAGTTTTTTGTGTGCATACTTTTTCAGTAGTGACCATTTATTAAAAGTATAGTGATACTTAAGTCTTAATTAACCCTTCAAGAGATTATATGCACTTTCTTTGTTTTCAGGCATTTTTCTTTTTTAAAGAAATTGGCACTAGATTAGATACTTGATGTTCACCATTCCTCATTGACTTTGTTCTTCAGGACATTAAGTTTCAGAGGATCACAATTTTACTGATACAAATGATACAAATTTTAACAGTTGTGACTTCTATGTATTTGTCATTCTGTATAAATTTAAATTCTGAGCATAGTAAAAGAAATCATTTCCAGTAATTATAGCTACTTGCATCTCACAACTAAATATACAATATTTTGGTTTTGTAAATTTCTCTCTCTTCCTAAATTAGGATTCTAAGCACTGAAATAAAACTCATTCTCAGCCAATTTAAGATGCTTTTCCCATTGTCCTCAAAATAAAAAAAAATAAAAACAAAATATTCTGTTTGGCATTTAAAGGCCTTAATCACCTAGCCCCCTCCTATTTTTCCAGTTTTTTTAAGCTCTCTTTCTGACCTATACTCTTTAATCATGTGACCCCAGACTACTGACTAGAATTCATGAACTAGGTACTCTATTCCTGACTCCAGATACTTTCCCTAGCTATCCCCCATGTTCTTTTTCCTCTGCCCTGACTACTGACCTCCCTTTTTTATTTAAGTTCTAATTAAAATTCTACCTTCTATAGGAAGTCTTCCTCTTAATTCCAGTGTCTTCCTTCTGTTATTTCATATTTACTGGGTATATTGTTTGCTTTGTATATATTTGCTTATATGTTGTTTCCCCCTTTAGGCTGTAAGCATTTTGAGGGAAGGATCTGTCTTTTGCTTCCTATTTACCACAGTGCCTGGCATACAGTAGGCACTTAATTAAGCTTTCTTGATTTATTGTTTTCAGTATCATCTGAGATCTGAGAATCTGTATTTGAAGAACCTTTCCAGCTCTGACTTGGTATGCTTTTATGGCCGAAACTAGTTTGGAATTTGTATCTTCTAAGGATTTTGCTAGGCTGTGATAATTACTAACCTTAAACTTGCCTTCCCCCTCTAACATTTTCTTCTCTCTGACTTTTCCCAGGACTGATAAACTGCGAGCTCACATCTCAGTGAATCAGACAATTTCTTTTCTCTCACTCTGATCACCTTATATTTTATGTGTCATTAAGTATCTTCCAAGTTTGATATTCTAGATTGCAGGGTCCCATCAACCTTAGATCTTATTTATTCTAAATATGCTCTAAGCCCAGATATTCTACACTTTGTAAATCCTGTGCATTTATTTTATTTTTCTATGAATATAACCCATTCATTAACAATAATCATTCTATGCAGAGCACCATAATACTCTTCAAATGTACTCTTCAAAATACTGCATAGAATTAATTTTTTGTTCAGGTTTTTTTTTTTTTCTGTATTTTCCCTTTAAATCCAGATAAGGCATAATAAATTCAAACTTCCACTTTGGCTGTGTGTTTCAAGGCATAAGTTTTATTTTATTTCAGAGGATTACTATTGTGTTTATTGATGCTACATTGACATATATAGTGCCTATCATAAAATACTTTTAAAATATTTTAAAATTTTAACTTGATTTCCCTGTATCATTGAACCCTGTGCAAATAAATAAAAGTATTTTCCAATATGGATGTTGTATGTAATCAGGACTCAGAACTCTGATAATCTATATTCTTAGAGCACTCCCACCATCTCTAACATTTTGGTTTTATGCCAAAAGCTAGTCCTGAAATTGTATGTGCTAAGGGCTTCTATGTCTCCTTGATGATCTATGTTTCTACAAGCCTTCCTCACTTTAACACTGTTTTGATTTCCCAAATTAGTCCTTAAAGGCTGGGTTTTAAGTGCTTTGCTATCCCTGATATCAACTTTTCTGCTTTTCTTGCCATCTCTGAAATTTCCTTCTTTTTGGCTTCTTTGGAGCCCATCATCTTATGTGCTCCAATTCCACAGAATCTGAGCATTTCTGTTCCTGGCTTGGGCTATTCTCATTCTCTGTGGACTGAAGTCCTACCCTTTCAAGTTTGGCTTTGCATGTTATAAGTGCCCTGGCAGTTCTGACATTCCCTTCTTTGTGGCTTCTCTGGGTCCTGACATGATTTCCCCTCAGATCTTAGCTCTCTGGGTTAGATCTTTAACTTTCTGTGTTTGAAAATTCCTCTCATGTTTGACATTCTGATTTGAAGGGCTCATCCAATTCAGGCCTCATTGATTCTAAGTTGCCTCCAAACTAAGATATTCCGACATTGGACATGTCTTCTCAAGTCTCCTTTTCTGGATAATATGGCAACTTCTAATGCTGATATTCAGAGCCTCAACTGCCACTCCAAAACTGTGAATGTCCATTCTAAGTTCTATCCATCCTTCAATATATTCCTTGAAAGGTACCTCTAAGTCAAAGACTGTATTTTCTTAAGACCCTCCCAGCCCTGTCATTTGATATTTAAAAGCCCATTCTCAATTTCATTATGTTAAATGACATCTGTATATTAGCAATACAATTATTTAAAATCACATTTTTCTCCACATGAATGCTATGTACACTATGGCACTGACTCTACACTAAATATATTTTGTCATTATTTGTTAAATTTACCTGTCCCTCCTCTTCAATGGGAACTCTGAGCATATATTTTTCTTTTTTTCTTTTTCAAAATAAAAATGATTTATTATTTATAAATTAATTATAAAAATTATTTCTTCAGTTTTAGTACATTGAATTAAATCTATATATTAGCAATACAATTATTTAAGAACACAGATTTTATCTTTTGATTTTTATGTACATAATTCATTTTTTCAATAAGTGACCATCCTAGTAACTAACAATTATAGTTACATCTATAGCATCTTTAACCTTTTACGACACTGCATGGATTTATTGTGTTTTCATGTATTTTTTCCTGATCTTTTCATTTCACTTATGAGAAACAAAAGTCAAGAGGACTGTGGTGGCCTGGGATGCAATGGATGATCTTGGCATCTTTAATGTTTGACTGTGCTCCATAGAGCCTACTTCCAAGGCCCTCTCACCTCTTACACTGTGGCTTTATGGTCAAATCTAGTCCTGAAATTGTATCTTACAAAGTCTTTTTTTCCCCCATCTCATATATTCTTCTTCTAAATGCCCTTGCCAGTTCCTTCTGTTTTTTGTTTTTTCTGTGACTCCTTCCAGTCCTAACGTTCTGAATGGTCATATTCTCTGGAGCCAGATAATTTCTCTTCCCTGGGTCTCAAAATTTCCCTCATAAAGTTCTTTTGAAATGTGTCATACCTGTGGCATCATGGATTGTAGGGCCCCATCCAGGGGCACTCAGGATCTTAATCTGTCTCTGAATTTAAACGTTCTTTGTTCTATTTGATCCCACCCAAGTCTAATATTCCAGTTTCTATTTGAAAATCCATTTCTAATACCCTGGGCTTAGACTGTTGTCCAAGTGCAGAAATTTGAAATTCTAAGCTTTAACCAGTTCCAAAATCCTCAAACACATCTCCAAGTCAGACAAGTGAAGTACTAAAGACTTTCTAATCTATGTCCTTTTATGTTTAAAATCTGTTCACTAGAGTATTGAGGAAATTTTTTCCTTTTCAATTATTTATTCAGACTTAATATATTAAATGACATATATATGTGTGTTTAAGTACACACACACACACACACACATACACACACACACACACACACACACAAATATTTGCTTTGATAACCCCATGGACCATAGCATACCAGGTCCTTTTATCCTCCATTATGTTCAGAAGTCTGTCCAAACTATGCTTCTGTGATAATGTCCATCTTATCCTCTGTCTTCCCCTTCTCCTTTTATCTTCAATTTTTCCCAGAATTCAGGGTCTTTTCCAATGAGTCCTAGTTTCTCTTCATTTGGCTAACATATTTCACCTTAAGTGTCTGTATTGGTTCTTCAAGTGAACAACCGGAATCAATTTCTTTAAGTACAGACAGATTTGATCCACTTGCTGTGCAAAGGACTCTCAAACTCCACAATTCAAAAGTGTTAATTCTGTGGAGCTCAGGGCTTCTCTATGGTCCAAATTACACAGACCCAGATTATTACTGTAAAAACCAAAGCTTTGACTATATGGACTTTTGTCAGCAAGATGATATCTCTGCTTTTTAGTATACTGTGCAGACTTTCTATAGCTTTTCTTCCAAGAAGTGTCTTTTAATGGTTTTAGTTACAGTATGACGTGATCTGTGAGTCCAAGAATATAAAATCTAACATTGCTCCCTATCATTTTATCTTTTATCATGGTCATTTTTATATGAAACTTTCCTGTGGTATTTCTAATTTTCTTCAGGAGATCTCTTGTCTTTCCATTCTATTGTTTTCTTTTATTTCTTTATATTGTTCATTAAAAAAAAAAAAAAACTTCTCTCTCCTTGCTATTCTCTGGAATTCAGCATTCAGAAAGGCATTATCTTTCCCTTTCTCCTTTTCCTTTCCTTCTTGCCTCAGTTATTTGTAAAGCCTCATCATAGAGGCATTTTGGTTTCCCACTTTTGTTGCTGCCTTCTGTACAATATTGGGAACTTCTGTCCATACCTATTCAAGCATTCTTTCTACCAGACCTAAATCCTTAAATCAATACATCACTTCCCCCTTCATATTGATAAGGGATGCTATTTAAGCCATATCCATATGGTCTGATGGTTTTCCCTACTTTCTCAATTTGTCTGAATTTTGCAATAAGAAACTCATGGTCTGAGCCACAGTCAGCTCCAGTTCTTGTTTTACTTGCTTATATAGAGCTTTTCCACCTTTGCCTGCAAAGTATATACATGATTCTTTTTCACTCTTGACCATCTGGAAATGTTCATATGTAGAGGCACTTTCTGTGTTGCTGAAAAAACAGCATCTGCTATGGCCAGGGAGCTGTTTTGATAAAACTCTACTGACCTCTGGCCTGCTTCATTTTGTACTCAAAGGCCAAACTTCCTGCTATGCCAATTATCTTTTGATTTCCTATTTTAACACTCTAATATTCTATAATCAATGTGGCATCTATTTGGAGTGTTATTTCCAGAAAATGTAATAGAACTGATCAACTTTGACCTCTTCAACATCAGTGGTTGGAGCATTGACTTGTATTACTGTGATGTTGAACAGTTTGCTTTGATATGCTATCATTTTTGAGATGACATCACAATGCTGCTTTCATCACCCTTTTATTGACTACAAGGGCTACTCCATTTCTTTTAAAGGATTCTTGACCACACTATTATTTGTAGTGGTCATCTGAATCAAACTCTCATTCTCATCTTCCCACTGAAGTCTACCGACACCCAAAATGTCAATGTTTAATCTTTCTATCTCCTGCTTGCCCACATCCAGTTCACCTGGGTTCATAGATCTTACATCCCAGATACATTTGCAATATTAATCTGTACAGCATCAGCATCGGACTGTCCTTTTGCCATCAAGAACATCCTCAGCTGAGCTTCCTTTGGGATTTGGCCCAGCTGCTCCATTAGTTAGGGAGCTATTTGTAGTGGTCCTCTGCTCTTCCCCAGTAGCTTGTTGGATACCTTCTGACCTGAGTGTCATATTTTTGGTGTCATATCTTTTATAATTTTAATATGGTCCATGGGGTTTTCTTGGCAAAGATATTGGAATAGATTTGCCATTTTCTTCTGTAGTGGATCACTTTTTGTCAGAACTCTGCACTATGACCTCTCCACACTGGGTAACCATGCATGGTATAGCTCATAGTTTCATTGAGTTACACAAGCCCCTCCGCCACGGCAAGGCAGTGATCCAGGAGGGGATTCATACACACACACAATCACACCACATACACACATTACACACACACTTATACATATATATGCCATACTATAATTTAAGAGCATATATTATTTGCTTTGTAAATCCTGTACACTTTATACTATTTTTTCAATAAATATGCCCCCATTCATGAACAGTTGAACCTGTTGAAAACACCACGTTTTTTACTTGGTTGCCATTTTAAAAATGTTTTCCATTAATACAAATTAAGACATTCTATTCAAATTTCCACTTTTGCTGTGTGATTCAGGACATGTTTTAATTTAGGACCACCATTTGGCCTATAGATAATATTTGGCAAAAGACTTATATTTTAAACCATAAAAACACATTTTAAACGGTTAACAATTTTAACTTGCCTTCCCCCAAACTAGAAACCATGAGCACATTAAAAAAAAAAAAAGCCTCCTTCCTAGCAGTGCTATTATGTCAACTCTGATCAACCATGTTTGAAGAATCCTCCAATTCTGACACCGAGCAGTTTGATGGCCCAAGTTAGCTCTAAAATTACATGTTCTAAAAATACATCTGACTGATATTCTAGAAGATCTTTCCCTTTTCGCTTAATTTGTTTTAATATTTTCAATGACATATATAAATTAGTTATATGATTATTTAGAAAAATAAACAGGAGAATAATGGTAAATTAATAGTAAGAGTAAGAGCATACAGCAGCCTGAAAAACATCATATGCTTTTATGTTTTTGTCAGTCATTTTTTCCTTTTCATTGTTTTCCTTTCAATCCAGATTAGGTATTGTATATTCAAATTTTCCCTTTGGCTGTGTGATTCAGGACACAAGTTCTAATTCAGAGGATCACCACTGTATTCATAAGTAGAATATTCACATGTAACATGCATTTTATTTCCCAAATACAATTTTAATGTCTTTCAAATTTAACTTTCTTTGCCATTAGTTGGACCCTTCAGCATAGAATTTATTTCCAGTAATGTTATTGCATGTACTCCTGCCCATTTGAGTTCTGATAATTGATATTCTAAGAGTCTTCCCAGCTCTGACATGGGCCATTTTCTGACCACAATTCAACCTCAAACTAAATGTTTTATAGATTTTTTCCTGATTCTGATTATCACTTGTTCTATCTGCTTTGCCACATAGGACATTTTCTTCTCAATGGCTTCTGCCAGGCTTGACATTCTATGTGCTTACATACCACAGAGACAGACAATTTCTCTTCTCTTCCTCATTTTCTATGATTAAAATTCTTCCGAGTTTGATATTTTAGATTGGAGGGTCCCATCTAAGCCAGCTTCCTTTGTTTGTAAATTCTCTTCAAGCTCAGACCTTCTGTGTTGGACAGACATACTTTCTCAAATCTCACATTCTGGATTCTCTGTCAACACCCTGAAATTCTCCATTCTAAGATCTATTCATCTTCTAAAACATTATCCTGGAAGGCACTTCCAAGTCAGAAATTCTTATTTCCTAAACACCTTTAAAAGGGACTTAGTCATTGAAATAATAACCTGAACCTTAGTTATTTTGTGTTCAAAAGCTTTTACAATCTCTGACATTCTAGAGGTGTTTTTTTCCTATTCACTTAATCAATTTTATGTTGTAAAATAAATGTTTATTATCAATAAGATCAGAAATTGTATCTCTTGTAAATCTTGTGTACTTAGCTTACTTTTTTTTGATAAATACAGGTCATTCTTTTACTATATAGAGCATCACACTCATTGAAAACACTGTATTGAATTTATTATGAGGTTTTTTCCCCTTTAAATTCATATTAGACTTTCCCTTTAGTGTACTTACTTTAGAGCATCTCCACTGTGTAATATTAAATTGAATTATATGTTACCTTTTATACCCTAAATTAAAAAAATTAATCAAATAAACAAAATCCCAGCCCTAATATTGTTTTCTCAACACCATCTGACCACTCACAACTTTTGTGCTAATACCCCTCTCACCTTTGACACTGTGGTTCTATGGCCCAAGGTAGCTCTGAACTTCTATAGTCTAAGCCCTTTTCTACCTCTCCTAACCTTTATTCTAAGTTCTGTTGCAGCTCTATCCTTCTCTTCTCTCCAGCTACGCCCTGGGCAGATACTCTGTGCTCACATCTCATTCAATCAGTATGTTCATGTTCTCGGACACAGAATGTCTCTCACATTCGGTGTTTTAAATCCCTCTCTCAACCATTTGATATTATTTATTCTACAGACTCTTCCAAGGTCACAATTCCATTTTCTATTTGAAAACCCATTTCTAACATCCTGAACTTAGACTATCACCTTAAGGCAGAGATGTTCTACATTGGAAACTCTACCTAACCCCCAGTAGGGAGGAAGGAGATTTATCCCAGGAAAACAGAGCAAACCAGTTTTCTGACCATCTCTACTTTCTGTGATCTAAAGTTCCTTTCAAGTTTAATAAATCAAGGCTCAAGAGTTCTATCCAGTTGAAGCCCTGTTGCTTCAAAATAACCTCCAAACTCAGACATTCAGTGTAGGATGTACCCTCTTAAGTGTCTTTATCTGTTTTCTATGTTAGCAATCAACTCTAATATTCAGAGCCAGAATACATTCTCTTGGAAAGACTATCCAAGTTAGATATTCAGTTTTCTAAAGATTCTTCAAGGCATATCATTTTGTGAATATTTCTTATATTCTAAGATTTAATTTATTTATATATATAATGTGTATATATATTATATGTTTATTATCAATATGGTTAATTTAAAATTACACGTTCTTTCTCTGGTGAATTCTTTTGGTTGACCTTAATTTTTTTTCAATAAATATAACATTAATTAATAATAATAGTAATGTGTATAACAGTCTTTCCCCCTTGAATATACTGCCCTGATCTGGACTTTTTAATCTATTTTCCTCCCATAAATCTAGATTAATCATGACACATTCAAACTTCCCCTATGGCTGTGTGTTTGAGGACATGAATTTTAGAGGATCATCATTTTGCTTATAAATATTACATTGAGATATATATATATATATATACATACATATATATATATATATATATATATATATATATATATATATAATTTTATACAACAAATATACTTAATTTTAAAAATTAGCTTGGCTTCCCAATAACTTATAACCCTGAGTATATGGAAAAAAATTCTTCCTAGCAATAATATTTTATATTATCAAGACCATCTGAGTTCTGTTAACCTGTGGCCTCAGGGCCCCTTCAGCTCAGACACTATGATTTTATGGCAAAAACTAGTCTTGAAATATCATGTTCTAAGGTTTTTGCTATCTCTGATATAACTTGTTGAAAAGTACCCCCAAATCAGACATCCTATTTCCTAAAGACTTTCCCAGTCTAGATATTTATTGTTCAAAACCTTTCCACCTTCTGATATTCTCATTTTTTTCCACTTATTTAATTGGTTTTAGTAGGTTAAATGTTATATGTTCATTCCAGGTCTGACATTCTCTTCATTATGGTTTCTCCCAGGCCCTCCCCTCAGGGTGCTCACATCCTATGGAATCAGACAATTTCTTTTCTCTAGCTTTTTCCATCGCTACTTCTCTAGGTTCTACAGTCTTTCCCAAGGTTAATATTCCAGATTGGAAGTCCCCGTCTATCTCACACCTCATTGGTTCTACATTTCCTCTCTGCTCAGACATTTTATGTTAAACACACTTTCTCAAGTCTCAGATTTTGCCTTCTATAGAAACTCTCAATCCTGATATTCAGAGCCTCAACTATTTTCCTAGCCCTGCAAGTGTTCATTTTAAACTCTATATTCATCTTCCAATGCAGAATGTTGGAGGGGATGTGGGAAAACTGGGATACTGATACATTGTTGGTGAATTGTGAATATATCCAGCCATTCTGGAGAGCAATTTGGAACTACGCTCAAAAAAACTATCAAACTGTGCATACCCTTTGACCCAGCAGTATTACTACTGGGCTTATATCCCAAAGAGATCTTAAAGAAGGGAAAGGGACCTGTATGTGCAAGAATGCTTGTGGCAGCCCTCTTTGTAGTGGCCAGAAACTGGAAAATGAATGGATGCCCAGCAATTGGAGAATGGTTGAGTAAATTGTGGTATATGAATGTTATGGATATTATTATTCTGTAAGAAATGACCAGCAGGATGATTTCAGAAAGGCCTGGAGAGACTTACATGAACTGATGCTGAGTGAAATGAGCAGGACCACAAGATCATTATATACTTCAACAATAATACTATATGATGATCAATTCTGATTGAATGGCCCTCTTCAATGATGAGATGAACCAAATCAGTTCCAATGGAGCAGTAATGAATGGAACCAGCTGCGCCCAGAGAAAGAACTCTGGGAGATGACTATGAACCACTACATAGAATTCCATACACTATTTCAAAGTCCTATTCTTTTTGTACAGCAAAATAACTGTTTGGGCATGTATACATATATTGTATTTAACTTATACTTTAATATATTTAACATGTATTGGTCAACCTGCCATCTGGGGGAAGGGGTGGGGGAGGGAGGGAAAAAGTTGGAACAAAAGGATTTGCAACTGTCAATGCTGAAAAATTACCTATGCATATATCTTGTAAATAAAAAGCTGTAATAAAAAAATAAACTCTATCCATCTTCCAATATATTCTCTAGAAAGGAACCTCCAAGTCAGACATTGTATTTTCTAAAGATGCTGCCTTTCTATTTTGTTTCTCTAATTTTCAACATTTCTTTTTCTCCTTTTCACTTATTTAATCAATTTTAGTATATCAGTATATCTGGTATAGCAAATGGCTCATGTTTATTAGCAATATATTCTTTAAATTCACAAATCATTTCCTCTGTGAATACTATATCATTTCTTTTTTAAAAAAATATGTACCATTCATTCATGATAATAGTAATGTGTTTAGCAGCCTTTCCCCATAAAAACATGGCATACAATTACTTTTTTCACTAATTATCTTTTTTCTTTCTTTTTCTTCCTTCCTACCTTCCTTCCTTTCTTTCTTTCCTTCCTTCTTTCCTTCTCTCCCTCTCTTCCTTCCTTTTTTCTTCCCTCTCTCCCTCCTTCCTTCCCTTTTTCCTCCTTCCTTCTTTCCTTCCTTCCTTGCTTGCTTAAACCCTAATTAGGCATAAAATACTCACAATTTCTTTTTGCCTGTGATTAAGGCATGATTTTGAATTCAGAGGATCACCATTGTGCTTATTGATGTTATATTAAAAATATGTTGCCTATATATAGCATAGATATTCTTTTTTTCAGTGTTTTTTTTTTTAAATTTAACTTGCCTCCTGGAAAACCAGGATCCCAAGTATATAAATAAGATTTCTCATCAGGACTGACATTGTGTATTCT
Organism: Antechinus flavipes; assembly: GCF_016432865.1. Classification (NCBI taxonomy): domain Eukaryota; kingdom Metazoa; phylum Chordata; class Mammalia; order Dasyuromorphia; family Dasyuridae; genus Antechinus; species Antechinus flavipes. The sequence continues at coordinate 12,321,222 of NC_067404.1, forward strand.
TAGGACCATCCAAGCTCTGATAATTTTTGTTCTAAGAGCCCTCCCAGGTCTGAGGCTGTGCAGTTTTGTGGCTCAATCTAGTCCTGAAATTATGGGTTATAAGGGCTTTCTTAGCTCTTTCTTCTAAATGCTCTGTCTATTCCAACACTCCCTACTCTGTACTTTCTGTACACTCATTACTCTGTACTCTGTACTTTCTCCCAGTTTCTCCATTCTATGTACTCATATCCCATGGAATCAAAACTTTATACTCTCTAGTTCTGACCATCTCTAACTTTCTGTGTTCTAGCTTTCCCATGTTATTCCATGTTCAAATCCCATCTAGCTCAGGAACCAACTAGCTTGGTTCTAAGTTGCCTCTTGGCTCATTCTTTCTATGTTCTACATTCTCCCCTATGCCTGATACTTGAGCTTTATAATCATTTTCAGTTATTTTTTTCCTTTCCTTTCCTTTCTTTTTTAAAAATTGGAATCACTGTATCAATAGAAATTATAATGTAACATATTCTAAATAACCTTTTTTTTTCATATTTATCTGTCTATCCTCACAACTTGCCCCTCTGAGCACAGAAACCAAACTCATTCTTATCAATGATATTGTGTGTTCTTGTATGCCCCAAATCTTAAATTCCCTAGAAGTTCAGACATTCTATGTTCTCCAGGCCCCCTACCAAGCTATAATTCTGGTTTCTCAATATTGAAAACCTATTTCTAACATCTTAAGCTCAGGCTATCATCCCAGGGCAGAAATTCTCCATTCTAGGCTCAAGCCAATCTCTCTGATAATTTGCTTAGAATACAATTATCTCTCAGTTTCTATGATCTAAACTCACTCCCAATACTTGATGTTTAAAAGAATCTACTGACTCTTTCATTTCATTTTCAACATCAAAGGCCCCTTATGCAAGTGATATTCAAGGATTTTTTTTTCCCTTTTCATTTATTTATTAAATTTTATTATATTAAATTATGTATATCTTAGCAACATAATTATTTTAAATATCTAATGAAATTACTTTTAAAACTGGATCTTTAATACCTTGTTTGTGTAAAAAACACTCCCTTATCCTTTCAAATATTAGAAATGTCAATAATAGTCTTAACAGATTAAGGAAGTGCATGGAATATTTTTTTCATCATTTTTTTTCTAATTTTCATCCTATTCAGATAAAATATTTTTTACCTTTCCTTACTTGTCAATATTTGAAATCTAATCTTTAAATCAGATCTTTAACATAGTATTTACAGAAATTATATTGAAACATGAGGCATGTCATTTCCTAAATATATTTTGACAATGATTTTAAAATTAATTTCTCATTCCCCCCAAATTGGACTGCGTAGCACAGAAATGAAACTATCAATGATACTGTGTGTCTTCGGGATCATCTGTGAGCTTTGATAATCTATTTTCTAAGAGCCCTCATCTCTCTAACATGGTGCAGTTTTATGGCCAGAGTTATTCCTGAAACTGCATGGCCTAAGAGCTGGCCAAGAGATATTCCTTCTTCTATGTGACTTGACAGCTCTGACAAGTCTTTTCCTTATGGCTTCTCCTAGGCTTGACATCCTGAGTGCTCAGATCCCCTAGAATCAGCTCATATCAATTCTTTGCCTCCAATTCTTTCTCATTTTCTATGATCTAAAGTCCTTCTCAAGTTGATATTCTCTAGGTTGGAGGACCTCATCTAGCTTGGACCCCATTGATTCTAAATTATTTCCAAGCTCAAATATTATATGTTGCACATATCTTCTCAAGCTTTACATTACAGTTGTAATATTCAGGGCTTGTTGTGTTGACAGCCTAGCACTACAATTCTCCATTCTAAGATCTATCCACCCTTGAGTATACTCTTAAAAGGCACCTCCAGGTCAGATATCCTATTTTCTAAAGACTATGTTCAAAAACCTTTTCATCCTCTAATATTCTACACTTTTTTGCTTTTTCAATTCTTAATCAATTTTAGAATATTAGATGGCATAAGTATATTAGCAATATCATTATTTTAAAATATAAATTTTTCTCTTGTGAATTCTGTGTACTTGCCTTTTAAAAAACTATGACCCATTCATTAACAATACAAATAGTAATTTGCACAGTAGCCTTCTCCTTGAGAATACTATAGACAATTATATATTTTTTGTCAGTTTCTTTTTTTTTTTGGTTAAATCAAGGTTGGAAATGGCAGATTCAAACTTCTACTTTGCCTGTGTGATTTGCAATTCAAAGGATTACCAATGTGCATACTGGCATTATGTTGCTATATATGTTGCATTTAATATCATAAATATATATTTCTAAATTTTTTAAAATTTAATTTGCTTTTCCCATAACTTGGAGCCCTGAGCACATAAAGAGAGTCCTCAGCAAAGAAACTGTGTTTCCCAGCCCTATCTGAACTCTCATTATTTTTATTTTATGAGCCCTCCCAACTCTGACACTGTGGTTTTGTAGCCTAATGTAGTCCTAAAATTAAATATTCTAATGGCTTTCCCTGTTCTGCTATTTCTTCTAAGTGCCTTCTCTAAAAATCTCTTCTCTGTAGCTTCTCCCCACTCATCACTCAGAATCAATCAAACATTTCCTTTTCTTTGGCTTTGACCACCTCTCACTTTGTATTTCTAAAATCCCGCCTATGTTTGATATTTCAGATTGCAGGGCCCTATCTAACTCAGGCATTCTTGATTCTGAGTTACCTCCAAACTCATTCATTCTGTTATATATTCTCCCCCAGGTCTGATATTCTGGCTTTCATGTCAACTCCTACCTTTCATACTTAGATCCAGGACTGCTGTCACATGCTGGAAATCTCTATTCTAAGCTCTCTCCAACTTCCAATATATTCTCTTCAAAGGGCCTTACAAATTAGATATCTCTATGTAAGGATACTCAGCAATGTCTTTTTATGATCAAAGTCCCCTTCCTCTTCTGATATTCTAAGGTTATTTTTACTTTTCATTTATTTCTTTAGGTTTATTATATTAAACCACATACACATACACACACATATATATATATATATGTATATATACACACATATATAAGTAATACAGTAATCTGAGAGCAGAAATTATTTCCTTTTTGAATTGAGTCTTTGTTTTATTTTTGCAATAAACAATCACTATTAACACTAATAGTGATATTTACAGGTACCTTAACCCTTCAAGACATTGTTTGAAATTAATGTACTCTTAGTTATTTTTTCCTTTCTCTTCCTTTCTTTCTTTTTAAAATTAGAACTAGAATAAACAGTGTATATTTACCTTTCATTGTTGAGGGGATATATTTTGGTTTTGACGTTTACATTTCCTGTCCTTACACATAAGTTGCTACTTTGAGTACAGAAACTCAACTCTTTCTCAGCAAAGTACATGCACGACAGTATATGTCCTTAGGATCATCTGGGCTCTGATTGTCCCTATTTGAAGACTATCTTCCAGCTGTGTGATTTGATGGCCCATGCTTGTCCTGAAATTGCCTGTTCTAAGAGTTCTCCTGGCTCTGCATCCCTTCTTCTAAGATCTCTATCAACTCTAACATTGTCCTCTCTAGGATTAGTAGCCAGCCCAACATTCTATTTGTTCACATCTCAATGAATCACAAAATGTTTTTAAAGGTCCCTCATATTTAAATTTAATTTCTTTCACAAGCCTTCCCAAGTCTGATATTCTGCCTTCTATTTGAAAATCAGTTTCTAACATGTTGAACTTAGATTTCCATCCCAGGGTAAAAATTCTCCATTTTAAGTTCTCTCCAGTCTCCAGAATATTTACTCAAGGCAACTCCAAGATGGATGTTCTATGTTCTATAGAATCTATCAGTTCTGACTTTTTTTTGTTCAAAGTTGTTGCCCTCAGGTACAAATCAAAGATTTTTTTTTTCATTTTTACTTATTTATACAGTATGATGATGTTCAAACAACACAAATATTTAAAATCACAAATGACTTCCTTTGTAAAACTGGGCGCTTAAATTTGTTAAAAAGTCACCATTCATTGCCAATAATTGAAAAATCGATAGCAACCTAACAAGATTAAATCAGTATATGGATTTTTTCCCCAGCATATTTTTTTTTCTTTTTCTCCATCCAGCCATTTAGCTTTTTTTACCTTTCCTCATTGGCTATGTTTCAGGACCTGACTTTTAAGTCACATCCTCAGTATAGTACTAATAGACATTATATTGAAACGTGTTGCATGTCACACCCTAAATATATTTTGATATTTATTTTTCAATTAACTTATCTGTTGTTCATTATTTCGGTCACGTTCAACTCTTTGTGACCCTATGTCGGGTTTTCTTGGCAAAGATACTAGAGTGGTTTGCCATTTCCTTCTCCAGCTCATTTTACAGATGAGAAAATGGAGATAAATAGAGTAAAGTGATTTACCTAGGGTCATACAACTTACAGTTAAGTGCCTGAGGCCAAATTTTAACTCAGGAAGATGAGTCTTCCTGCCTCCAGGCTCAACACTCTATCCACTGCAGCACCACTTTGCTGTCCCTAAATTTATTTATGGCTCTCCCAAAATTGAACCTTTTAGAAACAAAACTCCTTCCCAGCAGTGATAATTTGTATTCACAGAAAACAAACAACTAAGTCCTAGTAAATCTGAGTTCCAAGAGCCCTGGTAGTTCTGATACTATGTGGAATTAGGTTTAAAAGGCTTTCCTTACTCTGACATTTCTTCCCCTATATCTAGAATTCCTTCTCTATGCTTCCTCTAGGAATTGATTTTCTGGGAATTAGACAAGCTCTGTTCACTGGCTCTGATCATCTCTTCCTTTCTGTAATCTAAGGCTTCTCTCATGTTTGATATTCTAGATTGGAGGGCCCCATCTAATTCATATGAATTCATTGTCTCCAAGATGAGACATTCAGTTGACATTCTATTTCAAGCCTCTTCATCTGGTTTTTATTTGTCAATGATCAATTCTAATAATCACATCTTAGAATGCATTCTAAATATATTCTCTTGAAAGGTAGACATTGAATTTTCTAAAGACCTATCATTTTGTGAGTTAAATTCCATCTTACCCCTTATATTCTAAAGTTGTTTTGCCTTTTCACTTATTTGTTGAGTTTTAATATATTTAATTAAATAATGCAGTAGTAATGCAATTATTTGAAAGTACAAAGTCTTTATCTTTTGAATTTCTTTGTATTTATTTTAAAATGAATACTGACTATTCATTAACAATAACTGTCATAGCTACCAAAGTTTTAATCTTTCAAGACATTGCTAGTAATCACTGTGATATTGAAAATTTTTCCCCTTTTCATTAAAAAAAAATAAACCAAATTATGCCCTGTCCACTATCTTTGACTTAGAGATGCTGGACATTAGTTTTAATTAGGGACCATTGTGCTGATATAAATTATTCAGTAATAGAAGTTGCATCGCATATCCTAAATAAACTTTTAAAATTTTGTTTAAATTTACCTGCACTTCTCCATAATTTGCAGTTCTGATAACAGAAACAAAACTCAGTCCCAGCAATGATACTGTATATTGTGAATCATCTGAGCTTTGATCATCTATATCAGAGGTCCTCAAACTACAGCCCGTGGGCCAGATGTGGCAGCTGAGGATGTTTATCCCCCTCACTCAGGGCTATGAAGTTTCTTTATTTAAAGGCCCACAAAACAAAGTTTTTGTTTCTAGAATAGTCCGGCCCTCCAACAGTCTGAGGGACAGTGAACTGGCCCCCTATTTAAAAAGTTTGAGGACCCCTGAATATTCTAAGAGATCTCTCACCTTTCATACTGTAGTTTTATGGCCTGAACTAGTACAGAAATCACATGTTTTGAGACATTTCTTGGCTCTCAAAGCCCTCCTTCCAAGTTCCCTGCCAGTTATAACATTCTTTTTTCTCTGGCTTTGTTCAGGCTGACATTGTGCTTCTATCCAACAGAATCAGACAAGTTCTGTTGTCAGGTTTTGAATATCTTCCACATTCTGAGTCTTAAGATCTGCATACGCTTCCAAGTCTGTAATTCTAGTTTTCATTTGAATACCCATTTCTAACAACCAGTGTTGCCATCTCAACACTGAAATCACCCATTCTAAGTTCTCTCCAGCTTCCAATATATTCTATCACAATTCACATTCAGATCACACAAGTTCTCTTGGCTCCAATCATCTCTCACTTTCTGTGATCTGAAGTTCTTCCCAAGTTTGCTACTCTACATCATAGGGCTGCATCCAACTCAGACCCCAGTATCTCTAAATTGACTCTTGGCTCACAACATACGTTCTCAAGTTTCATGTTTTGGATTCTATGTCATCTCCCACTTCTGATGTTCAGAGCCTGGACTTCCATTCCAATACTAATAGTCACCATTGTGCTGACATAAATTATGCTGAAATACATTTTGTATCTTCCTACACTAAATGTACTTATTTAATATTTTAAATTTACCTGCCAATCCCTTTATGTTTGAACTCAGGATCAAACAAAATTTCTTTTAAACTGGGTTATTATATGTTTTTCCCCCCTTTTTTGAGGCAATGAGGAGAAACGGCTATCAAATGACTTGTCCAGTATCTGAGGTCCACATATGAATTCATGTCCTCCTGACTCCAGGACCAATATTTCATCCACTGCAGTGCCACCTAGCTGTCCCACTATGCTATGTTCTTCAGGATCATTAGAACTGATAATCTAAGTTTCTTCCCAACTCTGATACCCTGAAGTTTTAAGGCTACTTCTAGTTCTGAACATGTATATTCTAAGAACTCTCCCATATCTGATAACATTGGTCCTATAGGCCTTCCAATTCTGTCATTCACTTCTCTCTAGCTTCTCTTGGGCCTGACATTTTATATATTCAGATCCCCCAGAATCAGACAATTTCAATTCTCTGGCTTTGATCACCTTCCACTCTCTATGTGCTAAAGTCCTTCCCCAGTGTGATATTCTAGGTTGGAGGGCCCCAGACAATTCAGGGTACATTGATTCTTTTTTTAATATTAAGAGTTTTTTTTTTCCAAGATAATTGGGGCTAAGTAACTTGTCCAGGTAGTAAACACAGCTAGTAAAAATTAGCTGTCTGAGGCTGGATTTGAATTCAGGTCCTCATTACTCCAGGACCATTGTGCTGTCTAGCTACCCCAGGGCATATTGATTTTAAATTGCCTTCAAGCTCAGAAATTCAATGCTAGACATCATCTTAAGTCTTCTATTCTTGTTTCTATGTGAACTTCCAGTACTAATAGTCAGAGCCTCATCTGCTATCCCAGAACTACAATTTCTATTCTATATTTTCCATTCTATTCTATTTTCATCCTCTATCTATCCTTCAGCATACATTCTTGAAAGGCAGCTCTAAGTCAGACATTGTATTTTCTAAAGATACCCACAAAATATCTAAAGGAATTCCCTCCTTTTTTACTTATTAAACTGGTTTTTAGTATGTTAAATGATATCTATGTTTTAGCAATATCACAAAATATCAAAATCACAAATTTTTGCCCTTGTGAATTCTGGGTACTTACTGTAATATTTTTAGAAATACAGTAAATATTCAACAACAATAATAGCAATGTATATAGCAGTCTTATCCTCTGGAAACACAGCTCACAATCATTTTTGGCAGGTTTTTTAAAATCATTTTCTTGTTAATCAAGATTAGATACTTCATATTCAAATTTCTACTTTGGCAGTATGATTCAAGATGTGAATTTTAATTCAGAGTGTGACAATTTTTCTTATAGATATTATATTGATATATGTTGCACTTAATACCATACATATGTTTTAAAGTTTTAAAAGTTTCACTTAGCTTAATTCCAAAAGACTTATGATGGAAAATGCTAACCATACCCAGAGGAAGAACTATGGAGTCTGAATACAGACTGAGGCAGACTATTTTCACTTTTTTTTTCTCGTGGTTTTCTCCTTTTATTTGATTCTTCTTTTACAAAATGATTAATGTAAAAATATGTTTAATATGATATTACATGCATAGGCTGTATCAGATTTCTTGCTATCTTGATGAGGAGGGGAAGAAGGAGGGAAGGAGAAAACAATGGCAAAATCTTATAAAAATAAATGTTGGAAACTAAAAGAATGTTTTAAAAAATTAAACTTGTTTTCCTTATAATTTCCACATAACCCTGAATACATAACCAAGACTAAGTCCCAGCAATGATAGTGTCTTCTTAGGCCCATTTGAATTGCGATCATTTTTATTCTTAGAGTCTTCTTAGATCTATGATCAAAAAGCTTTCCTGGCTCGGATATTCCATCTTCTAAGTATTCTGCTGGCTTTGATATTCTCATTTCTCTGACTTTTCTTGAGCCTGACAATTTCTGATCTCTGTTTCTAACCAACCACCTTGTACTTTTTGTGATCAAAAGTTCCTCTCACAGTTGATAATCTAAACTATATGCAACCATCTGGATTAGAATCCAGAGATTCTAAGTTGCCTCCAAGCTGAAACCTTCTATGTTACATATAGTTCTTAAGCATGGCTTCAGATTTCAGATGTTCAGAGCATAGAATGAGGTCCAAAGACATTCTTTGAGAAGGCAGCTCCAAGATGAACATTTGCTTTTCTAAGGACCCTTCCCTTGCATGTCATTTTAAGGTTAAACATCCTTCCACCTTTTATTTTCTGCATTTGCTTTTTCATTTGTGCTTATTTCTTCAGTTTTAGTGCATATAATTACATATATTCATTAGTAGTATAATTATTCAAGAACACAATTATTTTTCTTTTGGCATATATGTACTTATTATATTTTTCTTCTTTTTTTATACTTTATGGGTTTTTTTTTGGGGGGGGGGAGGCAATTGTGGTGAAGTCACTTGCCCAAGAGTCACACAGTAAGTGTCTGAGCCCAAATTTGAACTCAGGTCCTCCTGACTCAAGAGCTTGGTGTTCTATCCACTGAAGTACCTAGCTGCCCCTTTTGCATTTTGTTTAATGATTACTGACCACTTCATACCATCAAGGTGCCATAACTAATAAATGCTATCCATTATCTATTCCTTTTTTTCACTTTTTTGTTGTTGTTTTGATTAAACAGTTTTGGTAATGTATGTTCCCCTTTTATTTTTGACTAGGTAATCCAGGACACGACTTTTGATTTAGAAGATCCCCACTGTATCTATTGTACTACATATACAGGATCATCTACCCTAAATACACTGTGTTTTGTTGTGTTCATTTGTTGGCCCTTCCTTATAAAGCAAACAAAACTCTTTCCCAAGGACACTATTGTGTTTTCTTGGGCTCATCTGAGCTCTGACAGCCCATGTTCTAAGAACTCTCCCAACTCTGACACTGTGTGGTTGTATAACCAAAGGTAATCCTGAAATACATTTTCTGAAGGCTTTGCAAAGTCAAATATCCTTTCTTCTAGGTGTCTGCCCAACTGCTCAGAATACTCAGAATCAGATAATTTCAGTTATCTGGCTCTGACCATCTTTTACCTTCTGTGATATAAAGTTCCTCCCAAGTTTGATATTCCATGGCAAAGGATCTCATCTAGGTCAGGCCCCTTGAATACCAAATTGTTTAAGAACCCTCACACTCTGATACTGTAGTTTTATGGCCGAAGCTAATTCTAAAATTGCATGTTTTGAGGACTTTGCATAATCTAATATTCTTTCTTGTTAAGTACCTTCCACCTTTGACAATCTTTTCTCTATGACTTCTCATTCTGTCATTCAATTGGCTTCAATCCCATGGAATCAAAGATTTTCTTCAGCTCTTTTTGAGTGTTTTAAGTTCCTCCCATTTTTTTATATTCTCCACTAGAGTGTCCCCTCCAAGTAGGCTGAATACTCAGTTCTGATATTTAAGACCTGGAATGAGGCCAAATAAATTCTCTTAGAATGTACCTCTAAGGCAGACATTCAATTTTGTTAACAACCTTCCCTTACATATCATTTTAAGATTAAACATCCCTCTCACCTTTTATATTCTGACTTTTTTTATCGACTTATTTCTTCAGTTTTAATGTATTAAATTACATATGCATTTTAATTTATACATGTGTACATATTCATAGCAGTCTAATCATTTCAAAGTACAAATTTTTTCTCCTTTGACTTGTTTACTTTTTTAATGAAAATTGACCATTCATGAAATATTGTTATTATAGTGGCATCTACAGCAGCTTTAATCTTTCAAGGTATGATAAGTCTATTATCTTTTCCTTTCCTTTTTTAAAAAAAATTTTGGAGGGGTATTTGATTCAAGCAGTTTTGGCATTATACAATTACTCTTCATCTCTGATTGGGTGATATAGAAAATGCATTTTCATTTAGAGGATCCTCATTGTGCTGGTATTTATTATCCTGACATGTATGATTTCATGCCCTATATCTACTTTGGTTCTTTTTGAATAAATTTTCCTGCCCTTCCTCCTAACACAGAAATCTGAGTCCAAAACCAAAACTTATTCCCAGGAATAACATTGTGTTTTCTCCCAACATTTTGAGTTTATTAATCCAAGTTCTAAGAGTCCTTCCAGTTCTAACCCTGGGCAGAACTAGTTTGAAAATGATACATTCTGAGGGCATTTCTGACTCTGACATTACTTGTTCTACCTGCCTTGGCAGGTTTTACATATCCTTCTCTGTATCTTCTCTTGGGTCTGCCATACTGTTTAATTAAATCCCATGGAATCAGATAATTTCAGTTCTGTCTCTATCTTTCCCTCTTTGTGCTTTAAAATCCCTCCCATGTTTGATATTCTAGGCCTGAAAATCCAACAATGTGAGGCCCCATTGATTCCAAATTACCTCCAAGCTCAGGAACTGGAAATACATTCTCAAGTCTTATATTCTACCTCCTCTCAGTTCTAATATCAAGAGCCTACTGTGTCATTCCAGCACTCAAATTTTCAATTCTATTATCTCTTCAAGGCATCTTTAAGTCAGATATCCTCTTTTCTACCCTCCTGGTCCGGAACTTTTATTTTTAAAAGCCTTTCTGTCATCTAATAGGTTACTTTTTTTCTTTTCTCTTGTTTAATCAGTTTTAATCATAGACCGCATATGGTTACTCAACAGTACAATTATTTAAAATCACTAATTGCTTCCCTTGTGAGCCCTGTGAATTACCTTTTTCTTAATAAACACAGGCCATTCATTAATAATAACAATAAAATATCTATCAGCCTTTCCTTTTGAAAGCATTGCAGGCAATTACTTTTTAAAATCAGTTTCTTCCCTATTTTTCCTCCTTTAAAATCCAGATGGGGAATGACATATTCAAATTTCTACTTTGGCTGTAGATTGAGGATGGTATTTTGAATCCAGAGGATCATCATTATGCTTACTAATATTAAATTTCCATATACCTTGTATTTTATAACAAAATACTCTGGAAAGTATTTTCTAAATTTAACTTGCTTTTGTTATAACTTAGAGGCCTGAGTACATATACAGCCCTCCTTCCCAACACCGAAATTGTGTGTTTTCAGGCCCATCCTATAACTGTCCTTGGAATGTACCTTCAAGTCAGATATTTCATTTTCTTTTTTTTACAAATGAGAAAACTGAGGCAAAAAGAGTTAAGTGACTTGTCCAGGATCACATAGCTGCTAAGTGTCTAAGTTTACATTTGAACTCAGGTCTTCCAGACTTGGACCAGTATTCTATCCACTGCAGCGCCATCTAGCTACCCCTTATTAACAAAACAATTACATAAGATGACAAGTTGTTTCTCTTATGATTCCTGGGTACTTATCAAAATTTTTCCAGTAAGTATGATCTATTCATTAACAATAACAATATATTATTATTATTGCTATGCTTATACTAGGATTTTTTTTTAATATTATGTGAAGACACTGAATGCATTTACATTTTTGTCAAGTTTTTTCTTTCTTTTTAATCCATATCTGGCAATGTATCTTCAAATTTCTAGTTTGTGAGTTTGAATTCAGAGGTCCAAAATTGTGCTTATAAATATATTAACATGAATGTTATATTTCATATCCTAAATGTACCTAATTTTTTTTTAATTTAAATTTCCTTCTCAGTAATCTGGCCCTCTGAACTCAAAAGTAAGATTGCTTACCTGAACTAAAACCTGTGTTATCAGCTCCATCCAAACTTTAATAATCTTTGTTATAAGAGCCTTCTGACCTCTGACACTGCTATTTTATGGTCAAAACTTGTTCTTAAGTTCCTGTGATAAGGTCTCTGATATCTCTTCTTCTAAGTCTTCTGCATTCTCTGAAACTATCCTTATAGATAGATCTCCTTCCTTCCTAATATTAGGTTAATATGAATCCCACAAAAGCTGACAAATTCTGTTCTTTTTGTCTGACCTTCTTTAACTTTTTGTCTCCTAACATAGGAGGGAAGGAAGGAGGGAGGGAAGAAGTGAGAGAATTGCTTCACTTAGCACCGAGTCCATCAGCTCTCTCTCTAGAAGTGGGTAATATTTTTAATTATGAGTCCTTTGAAACTGTGGTGGGTCATTGTGTTGATCAGTGTCACTAAGCCTTTCAATTGATTATCTTTACAATATTGATGTTAGTGTGTATTGTTCACCTGGTGGGATGTATGAAGTGATCAGGGAGGACCAGCACCTTTGGTGTGAGGCTTTTTGAACTCTTTTTTAAGGCTGCTTATCCATGTCTGTTGTCTACCTAGCACTCAGTTCTCACCTGAAGCTCCAGAAACCTGTAGAATGCACATTGGCCATACCCTGGTAAACCTACTGGGCAGATGGGATAAATCAGGTTGAGGGTAACTGATGGGCTTCAAACCCATTGGCAAATTGGGGGATGTTTACTACAAGCATGTGAAAATTTGCCCTGGCAGAATGGATGGATGAGAACAATTTGTTCCAACAGCCATGAAGGCAACTGAAGCAGGTACTGTGGACCACTTAAGAGCTTCCAAAATCTTCTACTTTATCCTAGGCCATTGCCAGTTGTCTTGACTTTTGTCTTGCTATTGAACTTTGATGACTTGGGAAGACAGAATGAGACTATCAACTTTGTGCAAATCTACCTCACCTAAATCCAATTCATATACAATTAAAGACATGACTCTATGATGTCACTGATCCTCTTCAAAAATGAAGGACAAACAATATTCTCCTGGTTCTGCTCACTTCATTTTGCATTAGTTCATATATGTCTTATGTTTTTTTTTTCTGAAACTATCCCCTTCATCATTTCTTATAACATAATAGTATTCCATCAGATTCAAATAAGTCAACTTTTCTAGCCATTAGTGGGATTAATGGATATCCCCTAATTTCCAATTTTTCACCACCACAAGAAGAGCTGCTATATATGAGGTTTTTTTTTTTCCTTTTCCTTTGATCATTGGGCATATAGACCTTATAGAATTTTGCAGCCAAAGGTATGTACCGTTTAATAAGTTTTGGGGAACAGTTCCAAATTACTGTGCATATGATTAGAATAGTTACAGTTCTACCTGTAGTAGTACATTAATATGCCTATTTTGCCACATCTCCTCTAACAATTGTCATTTTCCTTCTGTTACTTTAGCCAATTTGATAGTGAAATGATACTTCAGAATTCTTTTAATTTGCATTTTTTAATTACTAGTGACTTAGAGCATTTTTTCATATTATAGTTTTGATTTCTTCCTCTGAAAACTGCCTGCTTATATTCCTTGACTTTTTATCAATTGGAGAATGGTTCTTATTCTTATAAGTTTAGTTTACTTCCCTACAGATCTGAAAAAGGAGAACTTTATCAGAGAATCTTGCTAACACAAATTCCTTCTCCCCTCCCCCCACCTACTTCCAGGTTTTTGCTTTTTTCCTAGTTTTGGATGTATTGATTTTACTTATGCAAAATATTAATTTTATGCTGTCAAATTTATTCCTTTTATTTATTAATTTATTCCCATGGCCCCATCTCTTGTTTGACCATAAATTTTTCCTCAACCCATTGATCTGACAGGCAATTTCTTCCATACTCTCCTAGGCTGCTTATGCTATCACACTTTATATCTAAATAATGGGTACATTTTGAGTTTATGTTGTATATGGTAGGATTATGCCTTGTTTCTGACTGATTATTTTCCACTTTTCTCATTAGTTTTTGTCAAATAGTGAATTCTTGTCCCAAATAGCTGCAATCTTTGGATTGATCAAATCCTGGGTTACTTGTGCTTTTTTGCTTCTGTACATTGCATACCTATCTTGTTTCTCTGATTAAACACTCTTATTTCTTATTTCTGGATAAGAAAAATTTATATAACCAAATTGTTTTGATGATTACAGTTTTGTAGAATTTGAGATTTGGTACTGTTAGACCTCCTTCCTTCTGATTTATTTTTGATTCTCCTAACATTCTTGAATATTTATTCCTCCAGATGAATTTTGTTATTTTTTCTAGCTTTATAAAGTAATTCTTTAGCAGTCTGATTGGTATGGCAATTAATAAGTAAATTAATTCAGGTAATATCATTTTTCTGTTTGCTTGGCCTACTCTTGAGCAATTACTATTTCTCCAATTATTTACATTTGCCTTTATTTAGAGTGTTTTGTAATTGTGTTTACATAGTTCATGTGTGTGTCTTGGCAGATAGACTCCCACGTATTTTATACTGTTTACAGCTATTTTAAAACTTTCTCTTTCTAGCTTTTCCTGATGAGTTTTGTTGGCAATGCATAAAAATGCTGATGATTTTTCATGGGTTTATTTTATATCCTGCAACTTTGCTGAAGTTAATTGTTTTGACTAGTATCTTTGATTTTCTAGGATTCTTTTTGTAAACCATCCAGTCTCTTTTTTGGCTCTACCTGATGTTGGTATCAAGAACATATTTATATAACAGGGATTTGGTAGGACTCCTTTACCTAATTTTTTCAAGCAGTTGATGCAATACTCGATTTTTTAAGAATTTGTTTGTCATAACCCCAATTACCTTGCCAAAAGTTTTTCTTAAGTAGCTAATTTATGGTTTATTCATTTCCTTTTTCTATGATAGGGTTACTTAAATATTCTATTTCTTCTTTCTATTTATACACACACTTTCTCTCTCTCAATCTGAGGCTGCTCAACATTCCTACTTTGAGTCCAGTGCTCTATTCACTACACTAGCTAGTTGCCTAGATAGTTTACCTGGACAGTTTTTATTTTTGTACATATTCATCCATTTCATTTAGATTGTCAGCTTTATTGCCATATTGATGAGGTGTAAGAATTGAGAGTAAGAGATACACCAACAGCAATGGGATCCCCTTGGCCGATGGCAGGTTTTGTGAAAACTCACAAACCCCAATAAATACAGGCATGAAGTTTGTGGCAAAAAGGGGATTTATTTACACTAAGAAGACAGCTTTCTTAGTGGGCAAAGAATCCTGTTAGGATAATTTTGCAAAGATTGGTTTACACTGAGAAGAAAATACCTTCATCAGTGGGCTAAGTCAAGAGGGGTATTTAACAAAGATTGGGGTTTCAGTTATCTTTTATTAGCCTTCTGAGGTCTGGGGCTTCTTTACTCCAAGTCAGGGGCCAATTTCAACCGAGAGACTGATTCTCAATTCAATTCAATTCAAAATTGAATGAGATTACTTATCTTGAATGGGTGTAGTCCCTCTCAGAGACCAGGAGTGTTTGAGAGCCAGGAGCACCCTTCCCCCAGGTTCCTTTCTGACTTTTCCACCCCCAAAGATTTAAGGGGACACAATTTACATCAACATAGTTGGGCAAAATAGCTAAGAATTGCTTTTTAAATTCTTTACTGGTTATAAAATTCATCCTTCATGTCTTTTGTGTTATTAAATGTCAATTGTTCTAGTGTAGGATTATGCTAAATTTTGCTGGCTAGGTAATTCTTAATTGTAATCCTTATTCTTTTGCCTTCTAGAATTTCATATTCTAAGACCTCAATTCCTTTAAAGTAATAGTTGCTAAAATCATGTGATCCTGACTGTGGCTACATGGTATTTGGATTATTTCTTTCTGGGTACTTTTTTTTCCCTTTCTTTCAAAATTCTGGATGTCGGCTATTATTTGGAATTTTTCATTTTGTCTTTTCTTTTAGGAGATAATTGGCAGCTTCTTTAAATTCCCATATTTGTCCTCTCATTCTTAGATATTGGGGCACTTTTCCTTTGTGGTTTCTAGATATAGGATGTCTACCCTCCCCTTTCATGGCTTTCAAGTCAATTAACATTTAATTTCCTGCTATGTTCCCAGCAATATATTAATCAATTATGTTACAGAATGAAGCAAAAGGCCATCCCTTTCAGGGGAAGACAACATAAGAACACATATATAAAACAAGACATACACATAAGAAATAATTAACAGAGGGAAGGCACCAGAATTAAGAGGGATTAAGGAAGGTTACCAGTAAAAATGAAATCTTAGTAGAGACTTACAGGAAGCCAAGGAAGTCAACCATCAGCAAAGGAGAAACAGCATTTCAACCATGGGTGACAGACTAAGAAAATCCTCAGACCGGAGAGATGGAATGTCTTGTTTAGCAAGATAATGAAGGGCTTTAAATGCCAAATGGAACATTTTGCATTTGATCTTGGAGTCAATAGGGAATCACTGAGCTAGGTGAGGGAGGTTTTGATCAGAATTTAATTTGGTGCATTTTCTGTCTTTCTTTTTGCGAGGCAATTGGGGTTAAGTGACTTGCCCTCGGGTCGGTCTCTGTCTCTGTCTCTGTGTGTGTCTCTGTCTCTCTCTCTCTCTCTCACACACACACACACACACACACACACACACACACACACACAGTGTTAAGTGTCTGAGATCATATTTGAACTCAGGTCCTTCTGCCTTCACAGCTAGTGCTCTATCCCCTGTGCCACCTAGTTGCCCCCAATTTGGTGCATTTTCTAGATGATTGAGAAGAATGTGAAAGTAAGGCAAAATTTCTACCTTTCCTTCTGCCATCTTGATTCCACTTTTCTGGTACAAGTACTCTTGATTGTAAATTGCCTCAGAAATGATTCATTTTATGTTCTACATTCTCTCCCAGTTCTAATATTCTGGCTTTCTGTCAATTCCTGCTTTTCACATTTAGAGCCAGGACTGCAGTCCCAGTGCTAGAAATTTGTATTCTGAGCTTTCTTCAACCTCCAGTGTGTGCTCTTGAAAAGAACCTCCAATTCAGACACTATTATCGATGTTCCCTCTCAGCTGGGTCATCTGATAGTCTAAAACAGGTTTTTTTTTTTCTTTTCATTTGGCAATTGTTTCATTTTACTACATTAAATTACATATATGTATTAATAATGTACAACAATTGGAGAGTAGAAATTCTTTCGAATTGTAATTATTTTTTCAATAAATACTGATAATTCATTAACAACAGCAGTGCTATCTTTAGCAGCATTAACCCTTTGAGATTACTGTCACTTATTTTTCCTTTCTTTCTTCTTATTAGAACCAGATTATCCACTGTATGTTTACCTTTCATATTTAATTGTATAATGAAGATCATGAAAACTAATTCAGAAGATTCCCATTATGCTATCAATTGTACTGAAATACATGTGGCATTTCATATCCTAAATATATTTTGTAATTTTTGTTTACATAGTCCTATCTTTCCCCATAAGTCACAATATTGAGCACAAGGGAAAACCAAAACAAAACAAATTCCCAGCAATGATACTGTTTTCTGGACCATCCATGTTCTCATCATCTATGTTCTAAGAGTCCTCCCAGTTCTGATACTGCAGTTTTATGACCCAGGTTATTCCTGAAATCCTATAGACTTTCCTGGCTCTGATATGCCTTCTTCTACTAGGGCTGACATTCCCAGGCCTGACATTCTGAGTATTCACCTCTCACTAAATTGTTCCATTTCTCAGGCTCTCACAGTCTGTGTTTGAAAATCCCTTATAGCTTTGATATTATGACTTGAGGGGCCCATAAGCTCTAATCAGTTCCAGGCTCAGACATTCTGTATTCTATATGCCCCTCCCAGTTCTGATATCCTGTCTTCTATATGAAAATTGATTTCTTTTTGTAGTGGCTAGAAACTGGAAACTGAGCGGATGCCCATCAATTGGAGAATGGCTGAATAAATTATGGTATATGAATGTTATGGAATATTATTGTTCTGTATGAAATGACCAACAGGATGATTTCATAGAGGACTGGCTAGACTTACATGAACTGATGCTAAGTGAAATGAGCAGAACCAGGAGATCATTATACACGGCAACAACAAGACTATACAATGATCAGTTCTGATGGATGTGGCTCTCTTCAACAGTGAGAAGATTCAAATCAGTTCCACTTGTTCAGTAATGAAGAGAGTCATCTACACTCAGAGAGAGGAGTATGGGAACTGAGTGTGGACCACAACACAGCATTTTCACTCTGTTATTGTTTGCTTCCATTTTTGCTTTCCTTCTCAGATTTTTTTCTTTCTAGATATAATTTTCCTTGTGCAGCAAGATAACCATATAAATATGTATACATATATTGAACTTAATATATATTTTAACATATTTAACATGTATTGGGATACCTGCCATCTAGGGGAGGGGGAGGGAGGAGGAGAAAATTTGGAATGGAAGGTTTTGCAAGTGTCAATGTTGAAAAAATTACCCATGCATATGCTTTATAAATAAAAAGTTATAATAAAAAAAATTTTGATTTCTAACATCCTGAGCTTGGATTGCCATCCCAGTGCAAAGACTGTCCATTTGAAACTCTATCCTCTGAGATATTTTGCTTTAGTGCATCTCCAAGTTAAACATTCTACATTCTACAGAATCTCCTGTGTTATATGATTGTGATGGAATACCATTGTTTTATATAAAATGATGATGGGGATTGTTTCAGAAAAACCTGGGGAAAGTTGCATGAACTGATTCAAATTTAAGTGAGCAGAATCAGGAAAACAATTTAAATAGTAACAGTAATATTGTAAAGATAATTAGTAGTGGAAGACTTAACTCAGATCAGTACAATGATCTAAGATGATTCCAAAGGACTCATGGGCAAAAATTCTATCCATCCCCAGAGAGAGACTTAGAGTGAAAATTGAACCCTTTTGCTTCCATGGCTGACAAGGAAATTTGTTTTGCATGTGTCTATATTTATAATGGATTTTACATTTTTTGCCTTCTCAGTTGCTGAGAAGTATGGGAGAAGGAAGAGAATTTGGAACCAAAAATTGAACAATAAAGAAAAAATATATTTTATTTTGTTTTAAATTTATTTGTAATTTAATTCAACCTCTGAGCACTGAAACAAAACAACTTCTCATTAATGACACTGTGGATTCTCAGGACCATTTTGAGACCAAGGTTCTAAGATCCTCTCAATTCTGATACTGTGTAGTCAAAGCTCATACTAAACTTGCCTATTCTAAGGGTTTTGAGAGTTCTGACATTCCTTCTCTAGGATTTCTTCCGAGACTGACATTATGAGTGCTCAGATTCCATGGAATTAGATCATTTCTATTCTCTGGCTCCAAGTTCAGACATTCTGTAATAGACACTCTTTCAGGGCTTATATTCTGGTTTCAGTGGCAACAGTTCTAATATTGAGAACCTGAAGTACAGTTCAAATATTCTCTTGGAAAGCACCTCCAAGCCATGCATTCTCATTTTAAAGAACTTCCCTGCCTATCATTTTAAGGATACAATCCCCAATATTCCAGGATTGCTTTTTCCTTTTTACTTATTCCTTCAGTTTTAATAGATATAATTACATATATGTATTAGCATTCTCCTCCTCCTCCTCCAGATCATACCATCTAACCATAGGTGTCCCTCAGGGCTCTGTCCTGGGTCCTCTTCTCTCTCCACACAACTCCATTTGGTGATTGCTTTAAGTGCCATCTCTATGCTGATAATTTCCAAATCTACCAGTCCTGACCCAGTCTCTCTGCTACATCTCTGACTGCCTTTCAGACATCTCAAATTGGCTATCCAGTTAACTTTTTAAACTACACATAGCCAAAACAGAACTCGTGATCTTAACCCCTACACTCTCTTCCCCTTCTATTTCTACTACTACTGCCTAGGACAACACTATCCTTTCTATCCTTCAGGGTCACAAACAACCTAGGAGTCTTCCTAGATTTCTCACTCTCTCTCACCTCCCAGATCCAGGATAT
Organism: Antechinus flavipes; assembly: GCF_016432865.1. Lineage (NCBI taxonomy): Eukaryota > Metazoa > Chordata > Mammalia > Dasyuromorphia > Dasyuridae > Antechinus > Antechinus flavipes. Next base: position 12,341,279 of record NC_067404.1, read on the forward strand.
AGACAAAACTGGTAGAAATGCTAATCTCTACAATATCCCCCCCCTTCCTCTAATGCTGCCACCACTTTAGTTTAGCTGGTTATCACCTTACTCCTGGACTACTGGAATAGTTGCAGATGGGCATGCCTGTCTTAAATCTTCCCCATTCCAAATCATTCTCCCATCAGCCTCCAAAGCGATTCTTCTACAGCACAGATCTCTGGTCGTTTCATTCTTTTACTTAATAAACTCCTGTGGCTCCCTATTACCTCCAGGATCAAATACATAATGCTGTTTGATAAAGTTTTCATAACCTAGTTCTCTTTCACTTTCTCAGCTGTCTTCTATCTTACTCCCTAGTAGGTACTCAATCCAAATAACACTTGCCTCCGTGTTCCACAAACAAGACATTCCATCCTTAGGCATCTGGTGTTTTCTCTGGCTGTCCTCCAAGACTCAAATGGTCTCCTTTCTCAGCTTTGCCTCTAGATTCCTTTAAATTTCAGCTAAAATCCCATCATTTATGGAAATACCCATTCTCAACCCCCCCTTAATTATAATACTTTCTTTGAGTTAGTTATCCTTTGTATACATTTGCTTGCACAATGTTTCCCCCGACTAGATAGCAGGGCCTGTCTCTTGTCTCTTTTTGTATCCTCAGCACTTAACAGGGTACCTGGTACACAGTAGGAACTTAATGTTTATTGATTCGTTGACTTATTTGAGAGCACAGGTTCTTTTTCTTTTGAATTCTGTGTATGGTATTTTTTTTCAATGAATACTAAGGAGTAACAATAATATTGGTATCTATAGCAGCCTTAATTCTTCAAGACATTTCATCCAATTAATGTGTCAATGGTTATTTTTTTTTCTTTTCTTCCTTTTATTTCTTTCTCAAGTTAAGCACCATATGTTTACTTCTTTGTGTGATACATGAGTTTTAATTGAAAGCATCACTCTCAATTCTGCTGATAACACAATGTGCTGAAATTGAGGTGGCATATACCCTAAATAAACTTTATTTTTGTCATGATAATTTGCCTGCTTATCAGCTATAATTTTATGTACAGAAACAAATTTTTTTCCCAGAAAAGAGGCTGCATTTTCTCAGCACCAAGTGAAAATATACATTCTAACAGCTCTCTCTTAGCTTCATGGCGAAGGGTAGTCCTCAAATCAAATGTTCTAAAAAGCCTTTCTTAGTTCTTTTATTCTTTCTTCTATGTGCCCTGTCTGTTCTAACGTTCTCTTCTCTCAGATTGTACATTCTATGTGTTATATTCCGTATTGAATTGATACTCTATAATCTCATGGAATCAATTTTTGTTCTGTGTCTCATTTTGTGTAATTTCAAAGTGCCTTCTCTCAAGTTATTGATTTTCTAGGTCGGAGGTTCCATGTGGCTCAGACTTCATTTATGTAAAATTGTTTCTATGTCCACATTCTATGTTGGACACACCTTCTCAAGTTTCATATTCTGGCTTCCATGTCACACCCAATTTTGAAGGTATTGGCCTGTTATCCCAACTCTGAAATTCTCCTAAACTCTATCCACCCTCTAGTGTTCTCTTGGAAGGTACCTCCAACTCAGACACTGTATAGTATCATCCTATCTTAGTTATTTTATGTTCAAAAGCCATTCCAGCCACTCATATGCCTGGCTTTTTTTTTCCTTTTCACTTATTTAATCAGTTTTTGCATAATGACATACATATATTAGAAGTATATTGATTTCTCACCTAGCTGTACGACTTTTGGACCTTGATTATCCTGTGAGATCTCACCAATACTTATACTTCTCTAATTAGAGGGCAAGATCATAAACTCCAACCCATTTCAGGAGAGGTGCCAAGTCAGACTTTCCACCTGGATGGGATAGTCTGATAGACTTCACTATGCCCCAGGGCTTGGTACCTCCCCCTCCCCAACCTGCTCCTAACTTCTCTCTCCTAAATCCCCACCTCTGGGCTTCCTTTTATAATTTAATCTTCCCACATTCGATTTTAAACTCCTAGAGGACTGAGGCTGACTTTCTCTTTTTGTATTTGCACCCCTGAGGCAAACCACACGATGCTTGGCACATAGTAAACATTTTACAATGTTTATTTCATATTGGTTAAGATCACAAATTATTTCTCTCGAGAAACTTGATTACTTACCTTATTTTTTTTCAATAAATACACCCAATTCATCATCATCATCATCAACAACAACAACATGTATGCCTGCCCCCTTGAAAACATTGCATATGTTAACATTTTAGTCATTTATTTTTCGTTTCGCTGTTTTCTGATTTGATACTACATATACAAATTTCTACTTTGGCTATTGTAATTCAAGGTAAGAGTTTTATTTCAGACGATCACTTTTGTGATCTCAGATATTGTATCGAACTATATGTTGCATATTATATAATAAACATGCTGTAAAAATGCTTTTAAAATTTAACTTGCTTCTCCCATAACTTGGACATTTGAACAAGACTTTTCCAGCAATATTTAATATTCTCAGAACCATTTGTGATCTGATCATCTTTGTTCTAAGAGCCCTTCCAGTTTTGACACTGGTTTTATAGCTACTGCTGGTCCTGAAATTATATATTCTAAGGGCGTTCCTTGTGCTGATAGCCTTTCTAAAAGTTTTGCTAGCTCTAACATTCTTTTTTAAGACTTCTCCCAGGTCTTACATTTTGGGCTCACAACCCATAGAATCAATTTCTCCAACAAGTTCTCTGACCTCCACTCTCTATGTTAAAATCCCTTTCAAGTGGTATATTCTAAGTCAGAAGGGTCCATTTAGCTCAGGTCCCCTTGATTCTAAATTGCCTCCAAGCTCACACATTCTATGTTGTACATATCTTCTTAAAGTCTCATTCTGGTTTCTTTGATACTTTAAGCCTGAACTGCCATCCCATCACTGAAATTCTCCATTCTAAGTTCTAGCTAGAATTCTCCAATATGTTCTCTTGAAAGGCATTTTCAAACCCAGGAATTCTACTTTTCTTTTTTTTAAATTCAGTTTTATTTTCATTTTCAAAATTTTTCCCTCCCCTCCACCCTCTTCCCCAATCCAATGAGAAGGTAAAAATACAAAACTTTTAACAAATATGAAGCCATTGAAAACAAATTTCTGCCTTAGCAATGTTCTGAAAAACAAAACAAAACAAAACAAAAAACACATACACACAAGAAAAAGAAAAAGAAAGAAAATCTGCATCAGTCTATACTGAGTCCATTGGTGTTCTATCTGGAGATGGATAGCATGCTTCATCATGAATCCTTTGGAACTGTGGTGGGTTATTGTGTTGATCAGTTACAAAAGTCTTTCATAGTTGATTATCTTTATAAAATTGCTGTTACTGTGTACATCACTTTCCTGAGTCTGTTACTTCACTTTGCATCTATTCCATGAAGTCTTCCCATATTTCTGTGGAACCGTCCCCTTTATCATTTCTTTGCCATCACAAAGAGATACTATATAATTTTTAAACATATGGGTCACTGTCCTTTTTCTTTGATTTCGTTGTGGTATAAACAAAACTGCTAAGTCAAAAGGCATGCATGTTTTTATAGTTCAGAATAGTTGTGATACATAGTTTCACCATTATTATGTAACGGTTTTGTCACATCCCCTACAGAAATATCATTTTTTTGTTGTTATGTTAGTCAATCTTATGAATGTAAGGTGATACCTTAAGGTTATTTTCATTTATATTTCTCTAATTATGCTATTTAGAACATTTTACATGTTTGTTTATATCTTTGATGTCTTCCTCTGAAAACTGCCTGTTTATATTCCTTGGCTATTTGACAATTTGGAATGGCTATTATTTTTATACATTTGACTCAACACTCTATTATTATATTTTATCTAATAGCAAACTGTTTCGGTAAGTACTACTTTGTAGTATAACTTAAGATCTGGTACTGTTGAGCCCCCTTCTGATTTTTTGTCATCGATTTCTTTGATATTCTTGACCTTTTATTCTTCCAGATGAATTTTATTTTTTCTACCTCTATAAAATATATTGATTAGTATTACACTAAGTAAATTAATTTAGGTAGTACTGTCATTTTTATTATATTGGCTTGGCTTACCTGTTAGTAATTAATATTTTTCCAATTATTTAGATGTTTGTTTGCATGGTGTTTTATAAATGTGTTCATATAGTTTGGGTGTATGTATATGTGTTAGCAGATTGACTCAAACATTGTATATTGTCTGTAATTATTTTAAATGGAATTTCTCTTTCCTTTCCTGCTTTTTTTTTTCCCCTGAGACAATAGAGGTTAAGTGATTTGCCCAGGGTCACACAGTTAGGAAATGTTAGGTGTCTGAGGCCAGATTTGAACTCCAGTCTTCCTGATTTCAGGGCTGCCCTTCTTGCTGGGTTTTATTGATAATATAGTCTAAAGAATATTGAACTCACCCTGCATTTTTGGTATACATCCCATGGTATACATATAGTCATGGTGTATGATCTTTGTGATATATTGTGATAGTCTGAGGCAATTGGGTTGAGTGATTTGCCCAGGTTTACACAGCTAGTAAGTCTCTAAGGCCAATTTTGAACTCAGGTCCTCCTGACTCCAAAGTTGGTACTCTATATACTTGCCACCTAGCTGTCCTCCCACTCCCTTTTAAATCAAATTTACAAATGGTTTATCTTTTTTTTTTTTTTTTACAATAACAAAAAAAAAAAAACTCCTGTTTTTATTAGACCATTTTTTAAACTTTCAATTTTATTCATCTCTCCCTTGATTTTCAGAATTACTATTTTGATGTTTATTTGGGGCTTTTAAATTTGTTTTTCTAGGGTCTGTTGTTTTTTTGCTATTGTTGCTGATTCTTTGATCTCAGGAAAACTCTTTGACTGTTCTAAGTATTGAAATATAAATTTCCTCCTGAATATTGCTTGGAGTGCATCTCACAAATTTTACTATGTTGTCTCATAATTGTTATTGTTGATGAAATTGATTGTTCCCATGATTTGTTATTTGACTCACTCATTAGTTTATTTAGTTTTCAATTAATTTTAATCTATGCTTCAAAGGCTATTTATGAGATGTAGTTTTTATTTTGAAATTTCTTTCAGAGTGTGATGTTAATTGCTTTTTCAATTTTTACTTTGCACTAAGGTTCTAAGATGCCAGTTCGTTTTGTTCATAGCTTTCAGGTATTCCAGTAGTTCTTAAAATTATCTCTCTTTGATTTATTTTTCAGATCAGTTGTTTTTCACATGAAATAGTTTACATTTTCTTCCTCTTTAGTCTTTTGACTTTGTTTTACTGTTTCTTGATGTCTCTGATATAATTAGTTTCTATTTGATTAGTTCCAATTTTTAAGGTTCAGTGAAGTTTTGTACCTCTTTTATCATTGGGGTAGTTGTGACTTAAAATGAATTATTTCTTTTGGTACTTTTGGTACTTCTTTTACTAACCTGTTAAATCTCTTTTCATAATTTCTAGCATAGCTCCTCTTTCCCAATTTTTCCTCTTCTGCTCTTGATTTTAAAAATCATTTTGTTTGCTCTCAATTTTAAAAATCTTTTTCTTTTTTATTTCTTCTAGGAATTTTTGGTGAGTTTATGCTCAATCTGCATTTTCTTTGAGTCTTTACTTAGAGATGTTTTCAAATCATTAAATTCTTCTGACTTTGTTTCTTGAGCTTCCCTGTCCCCATAGTAGTTGTTTGTGATCAGGTTCTTTTTGTTGTTGTTTGGCCATTTTCCAGCAATATTTCTTGAATTTGGACTTGTTACAGTAGGGCTCTGCTCACTTCCAGGGGGAATGACTGGCCTGAGCTTCTGTCTTGTGTGTCCTTCTGCTGCTTTCACAGCTCACTCTAGGGGCCTAAAAGTTTTCAATGTTTCCAAAGTAGTGTGATCTGGAAGAGAGGGAGCGGTCACTGTCCTCCTCATCTGTGCTCTGCAAATTCCTGACTGGATTTGAATCCATTTTCTTGTGTATGATTTGAGTGTGTGTAGACTGCTGATCAACTCAGTCTCAGCCTGTTAAGAGCTTCTGCAGATTCAGAGCCATTGAACTGCTGGCTCAATCTTGGTTGTCATCACCTAGATCTGATACTGCAGGCTTACGTAAGGGATCCTTTAAAATGTTGTATGAATTTACTTTTTTTAAATCATTAATTCTTCTTTTCATTGCTTTCCTTTTTAATCCAGATGAGGCATTTCCATTTTGGCTGTGTGATTCAGGATATGAATTTTAATTCAGAGGGTCACCATTATGCTTATAGATATTATATTGACATACATGTTGCATTTCAAATCATAAATATATTTTAAGTATTTTAAAATTTAACTTACCATTCCCATAACATGGACCTTTGAGCACATAAACAAGATTCTTCCTCAGCAATGATAATATGCATTCTCAAACTCATGGGAGCTCTGCTAATCTATGTTTTAAAAGCACTTTCAGAGATGATACTGTGTAGTTTTATTCAAACTAAGACCTAACATTGTGTGTTCTATAGAATTCCTGGCTCTGCTAACGCTTCTTCCAAGTGCCCTGTCTGCTCTGCCATTCTCTCTTCTATAGCTTCCCCCAGGCCCTTCATCCTGTATGCTCAAATCCTACATAATCAGACAATTTCTATTCTATGGTTCTGATCTATCACTACCTTTCTGTGTTCTAAAGTCTCCCCATGTTTGATATTCCAAGTTCTAAGGCCCCTGTAGGCTCAAACAGTCGGTGCTAAGTTGTTTCCAAGGTCATTCTGACATAATAGGACTCTGTGTGTCCCTGATCTTTGCGGGATGGACCTGGGTTAGAAAAACCCTGAATCTCAACCCTTCCAGGTCTCTAGGAAAATTCCTAAAATGATTCCCATCCTCCTACATGGTTCCCACGGGGAAACTCCCACCTCCAATTGATCTGGGAATCTGTTTGGCCTAGGAAACGATCACTACCCTTATTGATTTGGAAATTAGTCCCTCAAATTGTTCCCTAGCCCCGAGCCATAGAAAGCTAAATAAAATCAAAACTCTGTAACCCAATCTTTGCTATTTTCCTAATCAGAAAGGGGCCCACTGAGAGAAAGAGCTCAGTGAAAATAAACCCATTTTTGCCAAATCTTGCTTGGAGACTGGGACTGCAATTTTTTTCGCAAAACCTGCAATAACCTGCGATACCAGCCTGGGAACCCCAGTTGCTGTTAAGGTATTTCCCCCCTCAACAATTCTATGTTCTATATAATCTAGATCTGGTATTTTGGCTTTCATGTCAATTCCTTCTTCTTCTTTTTTTTTTTGGCTGAGGCAACTGAGGTTAAATGACTTGCCCAGAGTCACACAGCTAGGAAGTGTTTAAGTGTCTGAGATAGGATTTGAACTCAGATCCTCCTGACTTCAGAGCTGGTGCTCTACCCACTGCGCCACTTAGCTGCCCCTCAATTCCTTCTTTTTATACTTAGAGCAAGGGTTTACTTTCCCAGCACTGGAAATTGCTATCCAACTTGCAATATATTCTCTTGAAAGGCACCTCCAAATCAGACACTACTATGGAAGGATGCTTTCATCCATGTAATTTTATAGTCAAAGTCCCCTTCCTCTTCTGATATTCTTAAGGATATATAAACTTTTCACTTATTTCTTCAATTTTATTAAACTACATACATATGTATATAAATGTATATGTACACATAGTGTATATAAGCAATATAATCATTTGAAAATAGAAAATGTTTCTCTTTCAAATTCTGTGTATTTATTTTTTCAGCAAATACTGACCATTCATTAACAACAGTAGTGATATATTTAGCAGCCTTAAACCCTTCCATATACTAAATGCAATTATTGTGCAGTCTATTTTTTCTTTTCCTTTCTTTTTTAAAAATTGGCATCAAGTTCTATTTTTTTATGAGAACCAAATTAATAGATTTACTCTCTAATATTGACTATGTGATAACAGGACTTGAAAATTAATTCAGAGGCTTTCAATTGTGTTAATATCAGTTATAATAAAATATAAGTTTCGTGTCAAACTCTAAATATCCTTAGTTACTATTGTTTACAAATCCTATCTTTCCCTGTAAGTTGCAATTCTGAGCACAGAAATAAAACTTTTCTCTAGCAATACTTTTATGAGTTCTCTAGGATCATCACAACTCTTATAATTCTTGTTCCACGAGCCCTCCCAGCTCTGACACTGTATGTTTGGATGGCCCAAACTAGTCCTGAAAGAGTGTGTCCTAAGGCCTTTTCTGAATTTTCCAGCTCTTGCTCAAAGTTCTAACATTCCCTTCTCCATGGTTCTTCCCAGGTCCAACATTTTGTGGGCTCACATCTCACAACTAGATTGCACTCTCTTACCATCTCCTACATTTTGGGTTTTAAGGTCCTTCACTCCTTCAATATTATTTGTTCTACATGCCTTCCTCACTGTAATTCTGGCTTCTTTTTGAAGACGCACTTTTATGAAGTTAAGCTTAGACCATTCTGCAGCCACTAGCATATTCTCTTGCAATGGATCTCAAAATTTACATTTTGTTCTCTAAAACATTTATTAGCTATGTTATTTTAAATTCAAAGGCTTCTCATTTTGGTAATATTCAAGGGCTTTTAATTTTTTTCCTTTTCAATTATCTATTGTTTTATTAAATTATGTATGTCAGTATAATTATTTTAAATTGCAAATGATATCCCTATTAAAATTGTGTACTTAAATCCTTATTAAAAAAGAAACTACTCCTCATTCATTATCAATAACAGAAATATTAACAGCAGTCTCTCTCACACACATATATTTTGTTTTCTTCAGATTTTTCATCCTGCTGGGGTATTTTAGTTTTCCTCAGTGACTATGTTTTGGGATCTGACTTTTTAATCAAAACATCAGCATGGTACTAATAGGAATTATATTGAAGCATATATTATATGTCATACTCTAAATACCTCTTATATATTTTTAAAAATTTAAATCTATAATATTGGACCTCTGAGCAGAAACTAGACTCCATTGCAGTTTTATAATCACAGCTAGCCCTGAAATTACTAAATTTTAAAGTTTCTACTTCTGATATTCCTTCTTCGCAGTGCCCTGTCATTCTCTTCTGTCTGGCATCTGCCAGGCCTGCCATCATATGCGCTCACATCTCTCAGAATAAGACTTTTCTATTATCAAGCTCTGAACATCCCTCATTTTCTGTATTCTAATGTCTTGCCCAAGTTTGGCGATCCCAGTGAGAAAGTTTCATCCAGTTTCAGCCAGTAAGTTATCACCATACTCAAACATTCTACATTGGGCATACCTTTTCAAGCCTCACATTGTGACATATTCTATGTCAATGTCCAGTTCTGATACTCAGATCCTGGACTGCCATTCTAACCTCAACATTCTCCATTCTAAGCTCTAATTTTGAATACATTCTTTCAAAAGGCATCTCCAAGTCAGACATTTTATTTTCTAAACAGTTTCCCAGCCTAGTTATTTTATGGTCTGCACAGCACCTCCCTCCTCTGGATTCTAGAGTATTTTTTTTTCTTTTCACTTAATCAGTATTGTATTCCTAATAAACATCTGGCATTTAGTATGTTAATGCTTAGATCATAAACTATATCTTTTCTGATTCTTGTATCCTTATAATCTTTTAATAAACAAATAATGATCCATTCATGAACAATAATAGTATTATGTAATAACAGCCTTACTACTTGAAAACACTGCAATTACGTTTTTGGTCAGTTCTATTTTTTTCCATTTTCCCCTTTACATCTGGATTAAGCATGGTATATTTAAAGTTCTACTTTGCCTGTGTACTCAGGATGAGTTTTTATTTATAGATCACCACTGTGCATATAGGTATATGGATACATATGTTGTATTTCATACCATAAATATACTTGGAATTTTTTTTTAACTTAATGCTTCATCCCCTTAGCAGAGAAACAAGAGAAGGTATTCTCAGGATCATCAGAGTTCTGAAAGTATTCTAGGAGGCCTCTCAGCTCTATACTGTGTGGTTTGATGGCCTAGGCTAGTCCTAAATGTGTATGTGCTAAGGCTTTTCTTGGTTCTCCTAGATCTTAACCTTTCTGTCAGGTTCTACCCTTTTCTTTTCTCTAGCTTCTCCTAGGCATACCTTCTACATATAAATATCTCACTCTGACAATTCTCGTTTGTAGGCATGGAACATCTTCTAACTTCCATGTTATAAAGTCCCACACCTTTGATATTGCGGGTCCCAGGGACCTTACATTGTATCCAAGTTCAGACATTCTATATTTTACATTTTAAATATTCTTATATTTCTCATGACTGAGAGTCTACTTTTTTTTAAATAAAAACCAATTTCTAACATTTTGAGCCTGGACTGGCATCCCAGTATAGAAATCTTCCATTCTAAGCTCTCCAATCTCCAATATATTATCTTGAGATACATCTCCAAGTCAGCAATCTATGCACTCATCTATTTGCAAGCTCTGTCATTTTATGGTCAAAGTTTCCTCACTCCAGTGTTATTTGAGGGAATGTTTTTGCTTTTCACTTTTTTTGTGTGTTAATAAATTGAATGACATATATATGCAATGCAATTATTTAAAAATATAAAATGTTTCCCTGTAAATCCTGTATACTCACCAAGTTTTTCTACTAAATAGGCCCCACTAAGGAACAATGGAAATCCTTGGAAAAAACCCATGTTCTTACTTTTTGTCATTTTCCCTCCCACTTTTCAACATTTTTCTGTTAATCCAGATTAGGCACTTTGCCCACTTTGGTTGTAGGATTCAGAACATGAGTTTTAATTCAAAGGATCACCACTGTGCTTATTGATAGTCTACTGCCACATAGATGTATTTTATCCTATATATAAATTTTTAAAACTTAACTTGTTTTGCCCATAAATCCCTGAGCACATGATATGTGTTCTTGAACTCTCATCATCATTGTTCTAGGAGCCCTCTCAGCTCTGATACTGATGGTGTGGCCCAAACTAGTTTTGAAATTGTATAAGGACTTTCCTGGTTTTGATATCCTTTCTTCTAAACGTCTTGCCTCTTTTCTCTGGCTTTTCCCAGACTCACATATCACACAAAATCAAACAATTTCTGTTCTCTCCTTTTCTGTGTTCTAAATCCTCTCCCACTGTTGTCATTCCAGAATTCCATTCAGCTCAGGCTTTCTTGGTTCTGAATTGCTTCCAAACTCATTTATTTCTGTTCTATACTCTCTCCCAAGTCTGATATTCTAGCTTTTATGTTGACTATTACTTTTCACACTAAGAGCCAGGACTGCTGTCTCAGCATTGGAAGTTTCTATTCTGAGCTCTCTCCAATCTCCAACATATTCTCTTGAAAAGTACCTCCAAGTCAGACACTATTATTGATGTTCTCTCTCAGCTGGGGCATGTTATAGTCAAAGTCTCCTACTTCCTCTGATTCCAAGGTTTTTTTTTTTCTACTTATTTCTTCAGTTTTGGAAAATAAAATTAGAAATATGTACATAATGTGTATCAAATTACATGCATGTACGTATATGCTCTCATTTGAGAGCATAGATTTTTCTTTTGAATTCTGTGTTCTTTATTTTTCAACAGTATTCATTAACAATAGTGATATCTACAGCAATAAGATACTGTGCAATCATAATTTTCGGGTTTTTTCCTTCTTTTCTTTCTTTTTTGTTTTAATTAGACTAGGCACCATATGACTGATATAAAACATGTTTTAGCCACAAGAATCACCATTATGCCAAAATACTCTTGCTTCTCAAAACCTAAAGAAACTTTATATATCATCCAAAATTACTCATCTATCACCATAACTTTGCAACTGAGCTCAAAAACAAAACGCCTCAGCAATGTTATTATGTATTCTCAGGCCCATCTGATTGCTCTCATTTGTTGTAAGAGTCCTCCCAACTCTGACATTGTGTGGTTTGATATCAACTAGTTTTGAACTTGTATGTGCTAAGGTTTTTCCTGGCTGTTCTAGCCCTTCCTCTAAGCTCTTTGCCAGCTCTACCCTTCTTTTTTCTCTGGCTACTGCCAGGTCTGCATTCTGCATGCTCACGACTCAATCAGACAGTTTCTGTTCTCAGGCACAGAACGTCTCCCACATTCTGTTTTTTAAGGTACCTCACGTGTTGAAATGATTTGTTCTTTCTATCCCTTCTGAAGTCAGATATTCTGGTTTCTATTTGAAAACTTTTCCAATATCCTAAGTTTAGACTGCTATAGCTATCCAAAAATCCTCCATTCTAAGTTCTATCCAGGCTCTATATTCTCTTGAAATGTATCGCCAAGTAAAATATATCTTCTAAAGAGCGTAACAGCTGACTATTTTTAAAAAAATTAAAATCCTATCACTCCATTAATGTTTGTTTTTTTCCCTTTTCACTCATTCAATTTTATTAAATTATATATAGTGTCAGCAATATCACAAATGGTATCCATATTAAAATTGGATACTTACAATTTTGTTTAAAACACTCCCCATTCATTACAAGTAGTAGAAATTTCAATAATAATCTTAACAGAGTAAGGAAGTGCATGGAACTTTATGACCCTCAGCCTATTTTTTTTCCTTATTATCACACAGCTAAGGTAATATACTTTTACCTTTCCTCATTGGCTGTATCTCAGGACCTGACTTTTAAAATCAGAGCATTAGCATTGTATTGATAAAACAAACTGCATGAAAACATCCTTCACATGCCATATATATATATATATATGTATATATATATATATATAGATAGATTTATAAATTTAGTCACTACTCCTCCCAAATTGAAACTCTGAGCAGAGAAACAGGACTCCTTCCCAGCAATGTTATTATGTATTCTTCAGATCCATCCAAGCTCTTATAACCTACATTATAAGGGCTTTCTCAGCTCTGACACTCTGTGATGTTATGGCCAAAGTTAATCCTAAAATTATAATTTTCAGGGTTTTCCTGGTTCATATCCCCTAAGTGCCCTGCCTACTCCGTCATTCTGTTCTATCTTCTCCCAGGCCCTCCATCCTATAGGTTTACATCCCATAAAAATCAAATCACTTGGGGCAGCTAGGTGGTGCAGTGGATAAAGTACCAGCACTGAAGTCAGGAGGACTTGAGTTCAAATCTGGTCTCAGACACTTCCTAGCCATGTGACCTGGGGGCAAGTCACTTAACCCCAATTGCCTCATAAGAAAAAAAACAATCAATCACGGTTTTCTTGACCACTTCCCATTTTCTTCACCTCCCTTCTGACTTGAGGACTGGAGGGTAGAGTACTAAACCCCATCCAAAGTTACTCTTTAAAAAAGCCTAGACCTGGACATTATAATTCACTCTACATTGCAAACCTTAGTTCTACTTAGTATCAACTCCAGGGAATAAGGTTTCCCTGCCTCTTCCTGTTGCCTGTTCCCCTTGTAGTCCTCTGGCCTTCCCCTAGGTTCTGTCATCTTCCAGCTTCCATTATCTCCAGGTTGGAAGCTAATTTTCTTTTTTCTTATTTGTATCCCTAATGCTAAACAGAGTGCTTGGTACATAGTAGGTACTTATTATTATTATTTCTGTATGGAATGGAATCAACCTCAAGCCCTACTGATTCTAAGCAGCCTAAATTGTCTAAGTTTGGACATTCTCTATCGGACACACCTTCTCAAGTCTCGTATTCTGGCTACCATGTCATCTCCGGCCTGCCATCCCAGCCCTGAAATTCTCCATTCTAATTTCTAACCACACTTCAATATATGACCTTAAAAGGCACCTCTAAATCACACATTGTATTCACTAAAATTTCTCCCATCCTAGCTATTTTGTTTCTCTGATATACTAGAGCATTTTTCCCTCATTTATTTTTATGTCCAATGGCATGTTTATTACAATACAAATATTTAAGATCACAAATTATTTTCCTTATGAATCCTGCAAACTTACCTTATTCTTTCCAATGAACATAGCCCATTCATGAACAATAATAGTAATATGAACTGCAGCTTTACCCCTTGAAAACTCTGCATAATTCACTTTTTATCAGTTATTTTTTTCTTGTCATCAGTTTACTTATAATTTTGATCAGGCTCTGTATATGCAAATTTCTTCTACAACTGTGTGATATGAGATGTTTTATTTTAATTATGCTAATGTAATTATGCTGTATTATATAGTGCACCTCATACACTGTAATTTTTTATTCTTTACTTTTATCTGTATTTCCTCGTAAGTAGAAACTGAACCCAGAAACAACACCTATTCCCAGCAATGATACTGTGGGACCTATAATCCAAGTTCGGAGAATCTGTGTTCTAGTAGCACTCCTAGCTTGGACCCTGTGGTTTTTCAACTATTAGTTTAAAACTTGTATGTTCTATGAGCTTCCCTGGCTCTAACAGCACTTGTTCTATCCACTATACCTGGACATTCTTTTCTAGTTTCTTCCAGACTTGACATGCTTACTTCCCAAGGAATCTCACAATTTCTATTCTCTTCCCATGACTATTTTTTACTATTGTTCTAAGCTTACCTTTGATATTTCAGGTTTAAGCACTTTTGATTCTAAATTTTCTCCCTCCCAAGTTTGATAGTTTAGTTTTTATATCAACTGCTACTTTTCATACATAGAGCCTGGATTGCCATCCCAATACTGGAATTCTCTCTTCTACGCTCTAATTTCCAATACATTTCCTTAAAAGGTACCTCTATGTCAGACATTTTATTTTCTAAAGGCATTTCTAATCCTGTCATTTTATAACTAAAGTTGCTTCCTGACTCTGATATTCTAGCATTACTTTTTTGATTTCATTTATTTATTTAATTTTTACTATATTAAAACTGCATGTGCCAGCAATGAAATTACTTAGCACAATCTTTCTCATTTTAAGTCTCTGTATTTTTCAGACAAATATTTATTTATTAGTAATAGTGATATTTAAAATAGTTTTAACCTTTCCAAGACAATGCATATAACTACTGTTTTTAGTTACTTTCCCTTTTCTTTTTTTGGAGGGGTGGGTGGAACCTAATTAAGCATGATATTATCACTTTTCTCAGCAGTACTTAAGTTTTAATTCAGAGGATCAACATTGTGCTGCCATAAATTATACTGAATTATATATTAAACACTAAATATGTAATATCATTGCCGTTTACATTTCTGGTTATTCCTTATAGTCGAAACTCTGAACATAGAAACAAAACTTGCTACTACTAACAAGGACCATCTGAGCATTGATAATCCATGTTCTAAAATCCACCTAGCTTTGATACCATTTATGGCCACAAATAATACTGAGATAGTAACTTCTACAGACTTTAATTAGCTTTCACCACTTCGGCTTGCCTGCTCTGAAGTTCTCTTCTCTATGGCTTCTCCCAGATCTGACATATTCTGTGCTCAGACACCATGGAATCAAACAATCTCTGCACTCTGTTTATAATAATCTTACTTTCTGTGATTTAAAATCCCTCTCCCCAAGTTTGATATTCTAGGTTGAAGGGCCCTAGCTAGCTCTTGCCCCACTGATTCTAAATTGCCATTTTATATTAGACATGCCTTTTCAAGTCTCATATCCCACCTCCCTGTTCTGATATGCAATTTGGACTGCCATCCTAACTAATATTCTTCACTTTAAGCTCTATCCATCCCCCAAAATGTTACCTTGGAAGATAGCCCCAAGTCATACATTGCAGTTTCTAAAGCTCCTCAGAGCTCTATCACTTCATTGATTTCTTCGGTTTAGTTATTTTAAATTCAAGTTATTTAAGAGCATAAATTGTTTTTCCTTTGAATAATGTGTTCTTTATTCTTTCAATACATACTGAGTATTCATTAACAATAACAGTGATCTCTACACAGCCTTTAACACTAAAAATCAGTGCAGATAATTACTGTTTCCTTAACTTTTTTTTTTCTTTTGGAATCAGATCAGATACTTGCATGTTCACTTTTCTTCTCTGTGTGAGGCAGAACATGAGAATTAATTCTGAGTCATTATTATACAAATAAATTATACTGAAATATGTGTTGCATGTTGCATCTCATGGCCAAAATATACTTCCTTTTATTGTTGTTTAAATTTATCTGTTATTGCCCAGAAGTTATAATTCTGAGGGCAGAAACAAAGTTAGTTCCTGGCAAAGATTCTTGCATAATTTCAGGACCATCTGAGCTGTTAATTTCTATTCCAAGAGCTTTCCCAGCTCTGTCATGGCAGGGTTTGAAGGCCCAAGCTAGTCTTGAAATTGTGGGTGCTAAAGCTTTTCTGGTTCGTCTAGCCCTTTCTCTATGTTCTCTGTTAGCTCCATCTTTCTCTTCTCTCTGGGTATTTTTATTTTTTCAGATTTTCAGCCATAGAAGGTAATATGTTTAACCATTTCTCACTGACTAGACTTTAAAATCACAGTATCAGTATGGTGCCGATATAAATTACATTAAGATATGCTGCACATTATCTAAATGAATAATTTAACAATCCTTTCTCATAAATAGGAACTCTGAACACAAAAATAAAACTCCTCCAGAGCAAAAAAATGACTGAAAGCTCTTGGGACCATCTGGGCTCTGCTATATTCTATGAGTTCTCCTTGCCCTGATATACTGAGGTTTTAAGGCCCTTTCTAGAGATGTTGCTGAAGGTTCTACAGTCTTTCCTGGTTCTATCACTTTTTCTACCTGCCTTGCCATCTTTGTCATTATCTGATTTCTCCCAGTCTGCCATTCTGTTTACTCACAATCCATAAAGTTCTTTTCTGTAGAGTCCTTCACCTATTAGATAGTCCAATAGTCCCTGTCCCCATCCAGCTCAGGCATTCTTGATTCTAAATTGTTTCCAAAACCATTCCTTTTATATGACACATTATCTCCTAGTTCTGATATGCTACCTTTTAAGTCTACTCTCTATTCTGATACCCAGAGCCCAGTCTGTTATCCAAGCCCTGAAATTCTAAGTTCTACTCAACCTCCAATATATTTATTCTCTTGAAAATCAGACATTCTGTTTTCTAAAGATTGTCCCTGTCCTTTCATTTTATGCCAAAAATCCCCTCTCTCTTGATATTCTAGGGTTGTAATTATTTGAGAGCACAAATTGTCTTTTGAATTTTGTGTACTTGATTTTTTTTCAATAGTAACCATTCATTAAAAAATAAGTGGTATCTACAGTGTTTAACACTTCAAGAACCTCATGTGATTACTGTTACTTTTTTCTTTTCATTTCTTTTTGTTGGAACTAGATTAATATGTTCACCTCGCCTTTCTAAACTGTATGATGCAGGACCCATGAGAATTAATTTACAGGCTCACAACTATGCTTATATAAATTATACACTTTATCACCGTTAATTAAGATGACCTATCATTCATAAGTTGTAACTCTGAGCAGAGAAATATAACTTGTTCCCAGCAATGATCTTGTTTGTTCTCAGGACCATCTGAACTTTGCTAATCTGTTTTAAGAACTTTTCCAACTCTGGCACTGCATGATGTTATCGTGCAAGCTTGTTCTGAAATTCTATGTTCTACACACTTTGCTGGAGGCTATCACTTATCCTACATGCCTTCCCAGCTGACCTTTTCTTATTTATCGCTTCTCTCGGGCTTGGTATATTCTATGCTCACATCTCATGGAGATGATTTCTGTTCTCTGACTGATCATCTTTTACTTCGTGTGTCCTAAAGTTTTTCCCGAGTTTGATATTCTAGGTTGGAGGGCACCATTGATTTAAAATTCCTTCCAGCTCAGATGTTCTGTGTTGAACATACTCTCTAATCACATATTTTGTCTTTAAGTAAACTTCCAATTATGATATTCAGAGCTTGGACTGGCACTTCAGTCTTGAAACTCCATTATGTTGATATAACTTGTACTGAAATATATAATACATCTCTTACACTAACTATACCTAATTTTTTTACCTGACCATCCTCATTTAAGTTAGAACTCCGAGCAAAGAAACACCTTCCCTGAAATGGTTTTGTATCAGGATCATGAGCTCAAGAACATCTGTTCTAAGTTTCCTCAGTTCTGACACTAAGTTTTTAAGGCCATTACTAGTCCTGACATGCTATGCTCTATCACTTGTTCTAGCGGTCTTCCCAATTCTGACAATTCTTTTCTTCACTGATTCTCCCAAGGTTTATGTTCTACATGCTTAGATTCTACTGAATTAAGCAATTTCACTTCTCTGCCTCTGAGCCTCTCTCATTTTCTTTCTTCTTAAACCACTTCCAAATTTGAAATTCTAATTCAAAATATCCCATCTAGCTCCTGTCCCATTGATTCTAAACTGCCTTCAAGATCGGATGTTAGATACAACCTCTCAAATTTCATATTCTGGTTTCTATGTCAATTCATTTATGATCTTCAAGCCTGGATTCTCAACTTAGCACTGATACACTATTCTAGGATCCATCCAGTTTTAAAAATATTATCCTATGACATCTCCAAGTCAGACATCATTCTCTAAGAATCACTACAAACCTGTCATTTTATCGTTAAAGTTGTCTCCTATCTCTTTTCTGGGACTGTTTTCCTTTTCACTTATTCATTCAATTTTACTACATTAAATGTCTCTCTCTCTCTCTCACACACACACATAAACTATATCTATAGACACATATATTAGCAATACAATTATTTGAAAGCACAATTTCTTTTGAATTTTTTTATTTTTTCAATAATGATCATTCATTAACAATAATGCTATCTAAAGTAGCCTTAATTCTTTAAGATACTCCATGCAACTATTTTTGTCTTAAAAAAAAAAAAAAACTGGAACCAGGTTTGGCACAGTATGCTTACCCTTCCTCTTTGATTCTGTGAAGTAGAATATAAATTTTAACTCAGAAGATCAACTTTGTACTGACATAAATGATATTGTTATGTTTTAGCTCACATTATAAGTATACTTCATAATTTTTAATATTTACCCATTGAACCTCTGAGCACAGCAACAAAACTTAGTATGTTTCCTCAGGACCATCTGAGATCTGACAGTCCATGTCCTAAGAGCGCTACCAGTCCTGACATTGGGAGGTTTTATGGCTAAAGCTACTTCTGAGATTTTAGGCTATTGGAACTCCTTGACCTTCAATATCTTTTCTTCTACCTCCTGGGCCAGCTCTGACAGTCTCTCCCAGTCTGACATACAATATGCTCATATCTCACTATATCAGATAATTTCACTTCCGTAGCTCTGATCATCTCTTGTTTTCTGAGTTCTGAAATCACTCCTAAGTTTGATGTTCTAGGTTGGAGAGCCCCATGTAATTGAGGCCTCATTGTTTCTAACTGTCTCCATGCTGAGACATTCTATATTGGACATAACTTCTCAAGTCTTCTATTATGGCTTCTATGTGAACTCCCAATTCTGATATTTAGAGCCTGGCCTGCCATGCCAGCCCTGGAATTCTCTATTCTGACTCTATCCATCCTCCAGTGCTCTTTTGGAAGGTACCTTCAAGTCAGCTACCATAGTTTCTAAAGTCCCTCCCGTCTTAAGTATTTTATAGTCAAAAACCTTTCTGGGGACAGCTAGGTAGCACAAGTGGTTAGAGCACAGCCCTGAAGTCAGGAAGATGAGTTCAAATCTGACCTCAGACACTTAACACTTTCTAGCTGTGCGACCCTAGGCAAGTCACTTAACCCTAATCGCCTCAGCCAAAAAACAAACAAACGAACAGACTCCTTTCTGTCCCATTTAATTCAGGCCTTCTTGATTCTAAATTTCCTCCAAACTCATTAATTTAATGACATTCTATGTTTTACATATCCTGAACTTATATTCTGGTTTCCTTGTCAACTACAATTTTGTCATTCAGAGCCTGCACTTAATTTTATTTTTTCAATAAATAGTGATCATTAACAGTAATAGTGGGGCAGCTAGGTGGCACAGTGGTTAGAGCACCAGCCCTGAAGTCAGGAGGCCCCGAATTCAAATCTGGCCTCAGACACTTAACACTTCCTGGCTATGTGACCCTGGGCAAGGCATTTAACCCCAATTGCCTCAGTAAAAAAAAAAAAAAAAGAAAGAAAGAAAGAAAGAAAAAAAGAAAAACAGTAATAGTGATATCCACTGCAGCTGTAAACCTTGAAGATACTTATACACTTACTGTGTTTTCAAATATTTCCCCCTTTTTTAATGGAGCAAAATTAAGGCATTGTACCTGTAACTCTGAGTTGCAGGACACAAATTTTAATTCAGGGCATCACCACTGTACTAATATTAAATTATATTGAAATATGTATGTATATACATGTATATTATACTACATACCATAAATATGCTCTATTATTTTAAAATTTTTCCTGTCCTTCTCCATGACTTAGACCTCCGTTCATATTGAGAAGACTCCTTAACAGCAATGATACTTTGTGTTCACAGGACCTTCTCAGCCCTGTCAATTTGTGTCTAAGAACTCTGTCAACTGTGACACTTTTTAAAGAGTCTTGGTATGTTCTAAATGCTTTTCTAGTATTAATTTAATGTAAAATGTATAGAGCAGCTACCATGTTCTAGGCACTATGCTAAAGTGCTTTACAAATGTCATCTTATTTGATCCCCGCAAAAGTCTTAACTCTTTCATCCCTTCCTTTTAAGTTCTCTGCCAGCTTTGCATTTCATGGAATCAGACAAATTCTCTTTTCAAACTCTTAACATCTCACAGTTTCTATGTTCTAAGATCTTTCCCACTTTTACTATTCTGGCTTTCAGAGGATTCATATTAGGCATTCTTGATTTTTAAGTTTTCCTCCAAATTCAAACATTCTATGTCCTACCTTCTTTCCCAGGTCTGAAAGTCTATATTTTAGCTCTTTCCATACTCCAATAGTTTCTTAATATGCTTCTATATCAGACATTTTATGTTCTAAAACCTCCCAGTTCCGTCATTTTAAGTTCAGACATCTCATTCCTGTGACATTTAAGGGCTGTTTTTTCTTTTCATTTCATTAATTTCTTTTGCTTTATTATAGCAAATTAAACGTCTGAGCAATACAATGGTTTAAAATCTCATTTTTCAAAGGGAGTTTTTATTGAAACAATTTGTTTCAATAAAATTTCTCATTCATTGCCAATTAAAGCAATATGAAATATAGTCTTAATGAGATTTTCTTTTGGCAAAGAATTAGTCTGACAGGTTTGTTTTGTTTTAAGTAAAGTAAATCAAATATATTTTTAACTAACCGATTTGGTTGATTCAAGGACAGTTTAATTCAGAGCATTGTCATTGTCCTTTTGTAAATTATATGTATCTTATACTAAAAATATTCTTAGTGATTGTTTTTGAGATTTATGTTTTCCTCCTCATAGTTTGGAATCCTGAGCACATGAGTCAAACTCTTTGCCAGGGATGATATCGTATGTTCCCTGGACCACCTCAAGTATAATACTCTATGTTCTAAGAGCTGTCTCAAATCTGAATGGCTGATATGGCCAAAATTAGCCCTGACATTATATAATCTAGGGGCTTTCCTAAATATATACCCCTTGTTCTTTATGCCAGCTCTGACACTTTCTTCTCTGTGGCTTCTCCCAGGCCCTAAATTCTTTGCACTCACATCTCATAGAGTTTTTCAATTTTTGGTCTCTGGCTCTGACCAACTCTCACATTTTGTTGTTCTAAAGTCCTTTCCAGGTTAGCTATTCCAGCTTTCAGGGTTCAATCTGGCTCAGGCTAACTCACCTTCAAGTTCATTCATTTTATGATAATCAAGGTCTGATATTCTGTCTTTCCTGTTTTGATATTTGGAGTCTAGACTGTTGTCCCACAGTGAAATTCTCTGTTCTAAGCTCTCTAACTTCCAATATATATTCTTGAAATGTACATGCAAGTAAAAAGTTGTGTTCTATAAACCCTTTCAGATTTATGATTTTATTTTTTAAAATCCTCTCTCCTCAGATATTCTTGGGTCTTTTTCTTTTTTTACTCCTTTATCCAATTTATTGTATTATATGTGTCAGCAATAAAATTCTTTAAAATCAAAATTCTTTCCCTTTTCAATAGTGTGTACTTACCTTATTTTTTCAATAAATACAGTACTTTCACTAACATTAACAATAATATGCAATTCAAGAATCTGTATGAAATTACTTTTTTCATTTTTTGGGGGGGAGGGGTGAGATTAGGTATTATATGGTGACCTTTCCACTTTGATTTTGTGACTCAGTATATGAATTCTAATTCAGAGCATCTTCGTGAAACATTTGGTGCCTCATGCACCCTAAATATAATTTAAAAAAATATATCTGTCCCTTACCAGGAGCACATAAATCAAGCTATTTCCCAGCAATATGTATATTCTCAACAGCATCCCTTCTCTGACACTCTCCAGTTTTCTGGCTCAGACATCCCTTGCTTAATCTTCCCTGAGGGCTAGGATATTCTCTTTTCTATGGTTTCTCTCAGGTCTGACCTTCAAAATTCTCAGATCCCACCAAATTGAACAATTTTTAAGTCCTGATCTTCTCTCACTTGGTCTCATGCAGCTTAGGTATTCTTGATTTCTAAATTGCCTCCAAGCTCAGATATTTTATCTTCTAGATGGGCTCATGTAGCTGATATTTTAGCTTCTATGTCAATTTCCAGTTTTAACAGTCAGAGCCCAAATTGGCTTCCCAGGGCAGAAAGTCTCTATTCTTAGCTCTAGCCAACTTCCAAGATAAAAATTTTATTTTGTAAAGATCTTCTCAGCCTTGTCATTTTATCTTCAAAATACCCCTCCCTCTTCTGTTTTTCCCCCTTTATTATACTGAATTATACATAGGTCTCAGAATAATGACTTAAAATTGAAAAATTGTATCCTTTTAAGTTAACTTTTTTTTCTTCCAAAAAATACTCCCTGTTCATTAAAAACAGTTGTAGCTACCGTGGCCCTGACCTTTCAAAACACTGCATGAAATTTTCTGGTCAGTTTTTTTTTTCTTTCACTGTTTTCTTTTGGACAATATATGTTAATCTTTCCTCACTGGCTGGGTTTGGAAATGTACATTTTAATATGGAGAATCAGTATGATGCTGATTAACTGTGGTGTTCCTTGTTCTATGTACGTTCCCGGCTCTCGCATTCTCTATGGTTAGTCTCAGGTTTAATAATGTCTGTGTATTCTCAGGGTCAGTCCAATTGCCATTGTATTTTCTAAAGTCCCTTCTACCTCTGGTATTTCAGGTTTGGGGACTTCGTTTACCTCTGGGATTCTAAAGTCTAGATTTCCTGCACATTCATATAGTTTATATTCTATGTGTCCTCTCAGGTCTCCTATTCTGGCTTCTGTGTCAACTCCTAGTTCTGATATTCAGGCCTGGATCTGCTATCTCTGTGCTAATATTCTCTATCCTAAATCTATCCCACCTTCAATATATTTTCTTGAAAGGACCATTAAGACTAGACACTGTAAGAATATTTTATGTTCTGATGCTGCCCCCTCCTCTCACAATCTAGGATTTTTTTCCTTTTAATTTTGTTTATTCAGTTTTGTTACATTATGTTACATATATCTTAGCAAAAATAATAATTTAAAATGAAAAATGATGCCTTTTTGAATTCTATGTACTTACCTTTGTTTTGTTTGGCATTTGGTTTTTTAAAACAATAAATAGTCCCCATTCATTAACAATAATAGTAATATCAACAGTAGTTTTACCCTAGCAAGTCACTGTATGAAATTACTTTTTTATTAACTTTTTTTTTTTACTTTGCTTTTTTGGTTTTGTTTTTAAGCCCTATTAGGCTCAGTCTATTCAACTTAGCTCTTTGTGGAGTTCAAAATTTGACTTAGTTTCCAGTATCAATATTGTGCTGGGTAAAAGTAACATTGAAATATATGTTGTATTTAATTCTCTAAATATTTTTTGCTATTTATTGTTTTCTTTATTTTTCATCGAAATACCTTACCCAGGGGCAGCTAGGTGGCACAGTGGTTAGAGCACCAGCCCTGAAGTCAGGAGGACCTGAGTTCAAATCTGGCCTCAGACACTTAACACTTCCTAGCTGTGTGACCCTAGGCAAGTCACAACCCCAATTGCCTCAGCCAAAAAAAACCAAAACAAAACAAAAAACCTTGCCCCACTGAGCATCTAAATTTAAAAAAGCAAATTTCCTTCCTGGTTTTGATAGTCTATTTAAGAACCTTACCAGTTCTGACAATCTCTTCTCTAAATTTTCTCTGAGGTCCAACTTTTTTTTTTCCTAATGGCCCACTGATTTGCACAATTTGTATTCTCAGGTTCAGATCATCTCCTACTCTCTGGGATCTAAGGTCTCTTCAACTTCTGATATTCTAGGGCTCAAGGCACTGTTGTCTAAATTTCCTTCAAATTGAGCCATTCGATGTTCCAAGTGACTACCCTGATCTATATTATTGGCTTTTATGTGGTTAACTTCCATTACTGTCATAACGAACCCTTGACTGCCTTCTAAACTCTTTAGCAGTCACTCTATTTTATCGAAAAAGGCATATTCTATGTTCTAAGGGTCCTCAAATTTTCTGGTATAAGGCCACATCCTAGTATGACAGTCTATGTTGTTTTTTTCCCTCAATCTCATTTCCTTTTATTTTATAACACTGAATGTCTCTAAACAATATGATTCAAAAGAAAAAATGAGATCCTTTTTAAATACTCTGTACTTAACACCTACCTTATTTGTTTCAAAAATACTCCCAATTCATTACCAATAATACAAATGTCAAAAGCAGTCCTAACGAAACAAGACAGATCATGGAGTTAAATTTTTTTAACCAGATGTAGTACTATAGTTCACTTTTTCTTAGTACTATAGTACTAAAGGATGGGCTTTAATTCAGAGCAACATCACTGCACTTATATAAATGATGATCCTTACAATATGTGTTCTCAGACTCTAACCTACTTTCTGTATTTGAGGTTTCCTTCAAGCACTAAAATTCCAGGTTCCCAGGCCCCAAACAGTATATCTGATTTTAAACTGCCTCCACAGTCCATGCTTTTAGTCCCCTTCTAGGTCTGATATCCTGGCTTTTGTGTCAACACCCAGTACTGACATTCAGACCCAAACTGCCTTCCCAGTCTCTACCTTCTACTCAATACCTTAACCTGAAAGGCAACTCCAAGCTCAGCTATTCTGGCTTCTGAAGATCTTCCTTTCCTGATAGTTGACATTTTAAGTTTCCTCCCTCCTCGAATGGTCTAGGGGTTTTATTTTTATCAGTTACTTATTCACTTTTATTATAACACATATCTATCTTAGCAATACAATTATTGAAAATCTCAAATGATATTTCTTTAAAATCCTGTGTACTTACCTTATTTTTTTCAATAAATATTCCACATTTATTAACAATAATAGTAATATCAACAGCAGTCTTACCCCATCATGGCAATGCATGTAATTACTTTTTTTTTTCTTTTCTTTTTTTTATTTTTATTTTGAGCCAGATTAGGCACTGTATGTTCCCCTTTCTTCTTTGGTTGTGTGGTTCAGGACCTGAGTTTTAATTCAGAGTATCACAATTGTGCTGACAGAAATTATATTGAAATATATGTTGCATCTCATACCATAAATACACTTTGTATTTTTAAAAATAAATCTACCTGTCCCTCCCAATACTTATGTCATATGGCAAATAAAAAAACAACAACAACCCTTCTTCCCAAATATGGCATTATGTGTTCTAAGGCCCTTTTCATTTCTCAGAATCCCTTTTCTATGAGCTCTGCCAGCTCTGAAATTCTTGGCTTTAAGGAAGCTCCTGGTGCTAACATTCAGTATGAGAATGGCTCTCCTGACTCTAAGATTCCCTTCTTTTAAGACCTTCCCAGCTCTGAATTTCCTATCTCTGGGATGATATGACCACTTTCAGCTCTGGTCTTGGCTTTGTTAACATCCTAATGACTTGGACAATCTGTGTTTGTAGGCTCTGATCATCCCCTACTTTCTGTGATCTAAGACAGTGGTGACAAACTCACTAGAAATCAGGGTCTCTACTAAGGATCCTAGAGGGTCATATACGAACTTGATCTTAAATGCAATGTTACCTATGTTTTACTGTGTTTTCACTGATTTTGTTTTGTAGTTCTCAATTTCATTTTAAGCTAGCTAAGGAAGCACTTGGGAGTTTTGTGGGCATGACCAATGTTTGACATATTTTAAGTTTAAACTAACCCTAAGTCTAGCTTCCAGGGCCTCATCTAATTCAGGCATTCTTGATTCTATATTTTCTCCAACTTTTGAAATCCTATGTTCTAAGTACTCTTTCAAATCTGATATTTTGACTTCTGTGACTACTCCTAGCTCTATCATTTTGAGCCCTGGCTACCCTCTCAGCTCTGATATTCTCCATTCTAAGCTTTCTGGTCTCACAAACCCAGACTTAAAGGCCCCTGCTCCCTAAGCCTGGAATTCTATGTTCTATGGCCACAACTGATATTCTGATATTTCAGATTTTTTTTCTTTTTCTATTATCTACTTATTTTTATTTTGATAAACTGAATATGAGCTTGCCAACATAATGATTTAAAAGAGGAAATGCTATGCCTTTTAGATCCTATGCACTTACCACCTAGTTTCAATAATAGCAATAGCAGACTGGATTAAAACAGTACACTAAAATTACTAATTCTGTCAAGGCTTTTCATTTTTTTTCCCTAAGTAAGGTAAGGCAAGGCAATGAATGGCCTTTTCCCTTTGACAATGTGACAGAGAATCAGAATTTTAATATGGAGCACCATCACTATGCTGATTTAAATTATACTGAAACATATGTTGCCTCTCATAATATATATTTTATTACTGTTTAAATTTACATGCCCCACCCTATAACTCAGAAACCTAAGTACAGCAACAAAATTCCTTCTCAAAGATGTTATTGTATATACTCAGGATCGCTTCAATTTTGCCAATCCATGTTCTAAGAGCTCTCCAAGGTGTTAAGGGCACTCCTAGTTCTGACA
Organism: Antechinus flavipes; assembly: GCF_016432865.1. Taxonomy (NCBI): domain Eukaryota; kingdom Metazoa; phylum Chordata; class Mammalia; order Dasyuromorphia; family Dasyuridae; genus Antechinus; species Antechinus flavipes. The sequence goes on from NC_067404.1 coordinate 12,368,133, forward strand.
GTGTGTATTCTAAGGGCCTTCCTAAATCTCATGTACTAAGCTTACTCCATGTGTCCTCGTGGCTCTAACATTCCCTTATCTCCTGCTATTCCCCAACTTGACATTCTGTATACTTTGCTTCCAGAGAATTAGATAATCCTGTTCTCACATTCTAATCCTCTCTTGCCTTCTGTGTTTTAGGATCCCTTCCATGGTTGATCTTCTAGGTTCCAGGTTTCCATTCAACATTCTGGATTCTAAATTTCCTCTGAGCCCATTCATTTTGTGGTCTACATTTTTTCCCAGGCCTGATATTCTGACTTTCCAATCAACAACTTGTTTTGACATTTTAAGTCTGAACTGCCAGATTGCCCAAACTTCAGTTTTAGAATTCTATATTCAAAACTTTCTCCAACCTCCAGTTTATCCTTTTCAAAAGTATATCCACTGCCAGATAGTCTATGTTCTTAGGTCCTCCTTCCTCTCATATTTTGGAGTATTTTAAATTCTAACTTATTTTTTAAGTTTTATATTCTGCTACATTATATGTATCTTAACAATACAATAATTTAAAATCCCAAATGATGTTGCTTTCACATCTTGTACACTTACCTTATATTTTCCAATAAATATTCTCCATTTACTGGCAATAGGAATGCTGATAACAGCCTAATCAGGTCAAGGCAGTGCACAGAATTAGTGTTTTTCAGGGACATTTGGTGGGGGTGGAAATAGGGGTAAGGGCTATTAAAGGCACTATCTTGTCACCTTTCCTCTTCGAATATGGACCCCAAGACCTGGGTTTTATTTCAGATGTCATTACTGTGCTACTAGAAATTAAACTGAAATAAATATGCATCTCATATCATAAAGAGAACTTGTTGTTGCCTTTTAAATTTACCTGTGACTCCCAATATCTTGGACCCCTGAGCATATCAACAAAGCTCCTTCCCTGGGATGATGCTGTGTGTTCTCAGGTCCAATTCCAATCTGCTAATATGTGCTCTAAGAGTCCACCTTCCCGGCTTGGACACTCATTTCACTTGGTGACTGTTGCAAAGTGTCTCCTCACTGATATTCCCGAAAGTCCTACCTGCTCTAACATTATGTTCCCTCTGGTTACTCTCAGACAAGACATTCTATAGGCTCAGATCCTATTAAATTAGACAATTCAGGTTCTAAACACCCTCCCCCTTCCATATTCCAGACTGGAAGACCCATTCCAGGTCAGGCACTTAATCTAAACTTGCTTCCAAGCTGAGACAGTCTCAGTGCCTTCCAGATTAGATATTATAGCTTCTATTTAAACCTCCAACATTCAGATTAATAACTACTATCCAAATGTCGAATTTCTCTACTCTAAGCTTTATCTAGATGCCAGATGTTCTCCTGAAAGGCCAAACACTACATGTTCTAAAGACCCTCCCAGCTCTGACATTTTGGTTCCTGACTTTTTTTGGATAGTCAAGGGTTTTTTTCCCCTTTCATTTATTGGTTCAGTTTTATTACTTTAGATACAAATCTTAAATATAAAATTATTTAAAATCCCAAATATTGTCCCACTTAAATCCTGTGAACTTACCTTATTTATTTTTCAATAAATACTCCCCATTCATTAAGAATAATAGGAATAACAACAGCTGTCTTACCCTTCAAGGCACTGCATAGGATTACTTTTTTGTCGGGGTTTTTTCTTTTTCTTTTTTTTTTTTTTTTAGGGGGGGAGCCAGATTAGCACAGTATGTTCACGTTTCCTCTTTGTGTGGTTCATGACCTGAGTTTTAATTCAGAGCATCACTATTGTGCTGTTATAAATTATATTCAAATAAATGTTGCATCTCATGCCACAAAAGATACTTCATCATTTTTAAAGCCTAATATTTTGAAAAAAAACATCGAAACCTCCTTCCCATCAATGATGACACTGTGTTCTAAGTTGAAATAATCTATGTCCTAAGAGCCCTCACAGATTTTAAAGATGTTCCTCCTCCTGACATTGTGTTTTTAAGGCTTTCCTATTTTTCAAAGGTCAACCTGGCACTGATATTTAATGTTCTTCCTCTGATATTCTAGGGTATTTTTTTTTTGTTTAGTTATTGGGTTTTATTACATTACTTATATGTCTTATGGTAGAATTATTGCAAGTCACAAATAGTAAGTACCTTTTAAACTTTTTATATCCTGTGTACTTACCTTAATTTTTTCAATAAATACTATTTCTTCATTTACAATGATAGTAATAATCATAGCAGTCTTTTCCTATTTCTGGCATGGGATTATTCCCCCTGCTTTCTTTCCTACATTTTTTGGGAGAAGTCAAAATAAGCTCTGCGTGGTTGAGGACCTAAGTTTTTCATTCAGGATATCATCATGTTGCTAATAGATTGCATCTATACTCTAAGTAAACTTGATTTTAAATTTTACCTAACCTTCATAACAGCTTGGCCACTGAGAACATTAAAAAAACAAAAAACAAAAAACAAAAAACACTTCCTTTCCAGAAATGATAGCGTCTTCTAAGGCCCTTCCTAGCTCTGTCATTTTGTGGTTTTTAAGGTCATTGCTGGTTCTGACATTAAAGAGCTTTCCTGCCTCTGAGATTGCCTATTGTAAGGATCCAAGTACCTCTGACATTCTCTTCTCTAGTTACTTTCAAGCCTACATTCTGTGTGATGTCACAATAAAGAGGACAGTTTGTATTGTGCCTATGTCCTAAAGGCCTTACCACATGTGATATTCTAGGTCTAAGGCCACCCATCCAGCTCCTGACTTGAATTACTTTTTTTGCCAGGTTCTTTTCATTTCAATCCTTTGTCTGGACCTAGATTAGGTTTGTCTTTTGACTGGTAGTTCCAAAAATGAATTTTAATTCAATGTATCCCCATTGAACTGCTATAAATTACACTGAAATATATATTGCATCTCATATTATACTTTGTTATTCTTTCTGTGTATATCTCTGTAATATATCTATCTCTTTTCCATCCAAAACCATGGCCCACTGAACATATTTAAAAGAATAACAACAACAACAAAAAAAATTACAATCACAAAGAACTTCTTACCAGAAATTTTATGTGTTTGAAGAGCCCTCCCAATTCTGCCATTCTGTGTTCTAAGGGTTCTGGCTCTGAGATCTTCGTTTTAAGAGTCCTAGTTTTGACATTCTCTTCTCTCCCAAACTCCCAAGTTTGACATACTGTGCGTGAAGGTCACAATGCTAGGGCAACTTGTATTCTCAGATTTGTCCATGTTTCTCTGTTTTCTATGATTCCCCTCATATTTGCTACTCCAGCTTGGTGGGTGCCAATTAGCACAGGCATTCTTAATTCTGAAGTTGCTACAAGTTTGGATATTGAATAAACCCTTCCAGAACTGATAGAATGTCTTCCCCATCTACTAAAATTTCTGAATTTGGAGTTAAGACTATTCTCCAAATTTTGTTATTCTTTATTTTAAGCTTTCCTCTAAATTATTCTCCCTTGAAAGGAACATCTAAGCCAAGAAATTTTATATATTAAGTATTCTCCCAGCTCTAACATTTTAAATTCTAAGGTCCACATCTCTTATAAAATGTTAGTGTTCCTCCTTATTTGTTTTTCTTTTATTACACTGCATATTGGTGTTAGCAAAAAATTGATAGCACAAACGGTCTCCTTTTAAATAAAAACTCTTCAACTTTTAGTAATAATGATAAATCATATCATTAGTAATCCTACCTAATCAAGAAACTATGAGGAATCGTGTGTCTTGCTTTAATTTTTGGAGCCACATCTGGGGCAAGATTTTAAATTCATGCCTTTTATCTCTATGATCCAGGACCCAAGTTTTAATTCACCTAACCAACATTGTCTGATATAAATTATATGGAAATAAATACTGCATGCCTTAACCAACTGAGCACATAAGAATAATCTCTTCAAAAATTATACTACTCAGCACTAAAAATCTACTATAACCCCTCACTTTCTCAGCTCTGACATTTTTTTAAGGTTCCTCCCAAGTCATTGAACATTCTATGCTCTGATAATCCTGGCTTTAGATACCATCCCATCTCTCACACTGTCTTCTCTATGCCTACTATCAGTGTACTATGGTACACTGGTTCTTATCATTTCTGTTCTCAGCCTTAGATCATCTTCCATTTTCTGTGTTTTACTGCCCCTTTTGCCTCTCATATTATAGGTTCTAAGACTCATCCAGATCAGGCAGTCTGGTTTCCCAATTTCTTCCAAGCTCAGATATACTGTATATTATTACATCCTCTCCCAGGTCTGATATTTTTAATCAATGTCTACTCCCAGTTGTGACATTCAAGGTCCAGACTACCTTCTTTGTTCTTAAATTCTCTATTCTATCTTCTCTCTCACCTCCAGTATTCTCCCTTGAATAGTACCTTCCAACCAAGATTTTTTCTGTGCTAAGGCCTCTCCCAGTTTTGACAGTCTCTGTTCTAAAGCCCAGCCCAGCTCTGTCATACTAGTCTAAGCTCTGACATTCCCTGTTCTACAGTCTCTCTCAGCTCTGACATTCTGTTTTTATGTCCCATCCTCTTGTAACTTGTTTTTTCTCTGATTACACTGAATGTTGCACTATTAAGACAGTAAGTGAAAATACAAGTGGTTTCTCTCTGAAATGGAATGAACCTAATATCTTACAGTAGTCAATACTCTCCATCTATTATCAATAGCAGTAATTTCAACAAGAGTCTTAACTGATCAAGGAATCACTTTAAAAAAAAATAAGTTGTTTTTGGTTTTTTGAGTTTCATAAGAGAATAAGCATTTATATTGTGCCAATCATGTACCAGGCATTATGTTAACACTTTTACAAAAATTGTCTCATTTGATCCTCAAAACAATTCTTTGAGGCAGATGCTATTCTTATCCCTATTTTACAACTGAGAAAACGGAGTCAAAGTGAGGTTAAGTGATTTGCCAAGAATCAGAGATAGTTTAAGTGTGCTCTAAGGCATCTCCTACCTCTGATATTCCAGCTTCTAAAACCCCATTCACGATAGGCATTTTTCATTCTAAATTTCTTGGCAGTTCAAATACTGTATACCACATTCTGTTTTCTTCACTGTTCATTCTCAGTTCTGCTCAATTGGCTCTAATAACTCTGTATTCTAAACTCTTCTCTAGCTACATTTTTCTTTCAATAACACTTAAAGGCGCGAAGAAAGTTAAACTAAGTTGTATTTTAACTCTGTTGTTACATAATCCTCCCACACCCCGCAAAAAATCAAAATCCTATGTGCTCTCTTGTTCTGCTATCCTTTGTTCTAGGTGCCCTCTCATTCTCTCATTCTCTTCTCTGGTTTCATTTAAGATCCACAGTCTGTGCAAAAAGGTCCCAATGGTTCAGATCATCTTTATTCTCTGGCTCTATCTCCCATTTATATCTTCTAAAGTAACTCTTCCCTCATATTCAAACCAGATCTGGCAGTCTGAATTCTAAATTTAATCCAAGTTCAGATATTCTATTTTTTTCACAAACCTTCTCTGGCTGATATTCTGCCTTCAGTGGCCATTTGTGACATTCTGTCTATTCTTGTTCCAAAATTCTTTATGCTATCTCTCACCACTCTCTGCCATGACACTTTGTGTGCTAAGGACTCTAACAGTCTTAGAATATTCTATGCTTCACCTGGCTCCAAAATTCTAGGCTTTTTCCCTCATCATTTTTTTATTTTTGCTGGTTTAAGTAGACTGCGAACGTATGTTAGCAATATGATTCAAAAAAGAATGTCTTTTTAACACATTGTCCTTGAAAAGTTATTTTAGGCAAAAAAGGCTTGCTATTCATTACTGATATCAATCTTATGTCATCAAGAATCTGCATGAAATGAAATGGATGACCATTTTTTTGAATTTTACTTTTTCTATCATGCTTCTATCATACCCTTCCAGCTCTCCTTTTCTATACTCTAAACTGTCTTCCACCTGGAATATCTTTCTTGAATGGCACTTTCCAATCAAGACTTTCCATGTACCAAGGACTTGCATTCTCTGATATCTTATATTCCAAGGACAGATATTCCTGTGACATATTCTATTCACTTACTGGTTTATTTTTCTCTTCTTGCACTATCCATGGATTTTAGTATAAAGTAATAGCAAAAATGGTCTCCCTTTGAAATGCATTGTATTTCATATTCATGTATTTCACAGAGAAGGTAGAGGTAAGGGGGAAGGGAGTAAAATTTGAAACACAAAATCTTACAAAAATGAATGTTGAAAACTACCTTTATATGTATTTGGAAAAATAAAATACTACTGAGGAAAAAAATGCACTGTACTTAGCACCTTACAGCAATCAATCAATCCTCTCTATCCACTTCCAATAATAGTAATATAAATGGTAATTTGATCTGATTAAGGCTCCATAAGGAGTCATTTGTTTAGTAGGGAGGTTTGTTTTAAAATTTTGTAAGCCATTTGAGGTATTTATCTTAAATTTATACTTTTACTGTTGTGATCCATGACATGAGTTTTAATTCAGACAACTGCCACAGTCTTGATATAAATTAAACAGAAATAAACCTTATATTCCAAATAACAAATATCCCTTTTGGTTCTAAGGTTTCAGTGAACCTATTTCTTCCCATACAACTGCATCCTGAGGAAAAAAATCCCCAACTTCTTAAGGATGATAACATAGAGTTCTGCTACTCCTACTGGTTCTGAATATCTAAGTTCCCTGGACTCTCCTCCTACATCAGCTATTTTAGTTTTCTATGAACTGCCTTTTAAATGTACTATTCTTCAAAGATTATTATAGTCAATAAATATCCAAAGTCATTATCAATAACAGTACTAAGTAATCAAGGAAATGCATTGAATAAAAAGTGTTGACTAATTATTTTTTTATATTGTGCTCTTCTTCACTGTTAGGTCTAATATTCTGTTATTTAAGCTCTTTTCTACCTGGAACATTCTCCCTTGAATGGTGCCACCCAACCAAGAATTTCTATGTACTAAATTAGAGGCAACAAGGTGGCTCTGTGGGTATGGAGATGAGGAGACCTGAGTTCAGTTATAGGCTCAGACACAAACAGTCACTTGACCTCTTGTTTGCCTTAATCCACTGGAAAAAGAAATGATGAGCCATTCTAGGATCTTTGCCAAGAAAATCTCATGAATAATATTAGTGTATTATGGTCCATGGGGCTACAAAGAGTTAGACAAGACTGAACAACAACAATAAATGCAGCATTTGAAGTAACAAATATACTTCATTATTCAAATTTCAATTAACCTGTCTCTCTTCATTCCCTGGTGCCCTAAGAGTATAAAATAACTCATTCAAGGATGCCACTGAGAATTCTGTCTTCCTAGCTCTAATGAGAGTATTCTAAGCTCTCTTCTCCTTGGAAAATTCTCCCTTGAATGGCATCTCCCAACAAAGCCTTTCTATGTGCTGAAAGTTCTCATAGCCCTAACAATATATGTTCCAAGGGCAAGCCCTCATATGAGATTCTATCCATTTGTTGAGTTAGTTTTCTCTCACTGCTTTGTTCATGGGTTTGAGTTATAAAATCAAATAGCCTTTCTTTGAAATACTTAAAAGTTTATAGTAGATACTAAATATTTTCCATCCATATCCCCAAAAAGGAAATCAATAGTAGTCTTATTTGATCAGGGTACTACAAAGAATAAGGTGTCTTGTCAGGGACTGTTTTTATTTCGTGGAGCCATGTAAAGTACTAGATTATAAACTTACACCTTTAGGTTCTATGATCTTGGACTTGATTTTAAATTATGGCACTCACTTCTCTCTTGATATAAATTATTTGGACATAAATATAGCATATCAAGCCTCCAATTTCATTTGGAAGTAGGGTTTTAAATACCCCTGTCCCTCTCTATGTTTTGGTATAAGACTTACTAACTCTAGATTATTAACCTAGGTTCTATCACACCTTCTAGCTCTGTTCTTACGAAAGCCATTCATACCAGAAATTCCATGGTCTGTGTGCCCTCTAGCTCTGACACTACTTATTCTAAATGCCCTTCCAGCTCTCATGTTCTCTTCTCTATGGCAACTCTCAAGTTCCACACTCTTACTAGTAAGGTCCTACTGGCTCAGAATACTTTTGGTTCTATGGGTCTGTCCAGCTATCACTTTCTATGTTCTAAAGTCTCTCCCATTTCTCGTTCTAGGTTCTACAACTCATCATGATTGGGTAGCCCTGATTCAGTATTTCCCTGGAATATTCTCCCATGAATAGCACCTCCTATTTCAGACTACCTATGTGCTAAGGATTGTCCTAGTTCTGACATAGTTTGTTTTAAAGGTAAACACTCCTATGAATTCTATCCATTTCATAGGTTACTTTTCCTTTACTGAATTGCCCACATGTTAAGTTATGATAGTGAATAAATACTATCAATTACTTCCCAATAACAGGATATTGAGAGCAGTCTTATCTGTCACTGATATTCTTTGTTTTAGGTACCCTCCTGGATCTCACTTTTTCTCCTTTCTGGCTAGTCTCATGATCTATGTTCTATATATTGCTGCCTTCTGGCTCACACTATTTTTCATTCACTGGCTCTGTCCATCTCACAACTTTTTTCTTCCAAAGTCCCTTCTAACTTTGATAGCTCAGGTTTAGAGCTCATCTAGATCCAATAGTTTATCCTCTAATTTTTTTCTAGTTCTAACTGGAGAAAAGAGAATACTTTCATATTCTATCCATTTATCAATTTAATTACTTTTTTTTCTTACTGCATTGCCTATCGTAGCAAAGTAACAGTATAAATGGCTTCACTTTGGCATTCCTTGGACTTGAAACCTTATGGTAATGAGTACTACTAATTAATTCCCAATACCAGGGATATGAATAAAAGTCTAACCTGATCATTATGTTTCTAGGAATTATTTATCTTGGGGAATTGTTTTTATTTCTTGGAGGCATATAAGGTAATAGGTTATAGACTTATACGTTTGGCTATTTTATGTTTGGAGACCTGAATTTTAATTCAAACGATTACCACTGTCCTTATATAAATTTTTTCTTTTTTGCGAGGCAATTAGGGTTAAGTGGCTTGTTCAGGGTCCCACGGTTAGAAAGGGTTAAATATCTGAGGCCAGATTTGAACTTAGGATCTCCTGACTCCAGGATGAGTGTTCTATTCACTACACCATCTAGCTTCCCCCTCCTTGTAGAAATTATCAGGTAATAAAGGTAGCATTTCAAGCCATAAATATCTTTTGCTCCTAGAGTTTCAATTAACCTGTCTCTCTCCATGCTTTAGTGACCTAAAAACATAAGAAATCCATCTTCTAAAGTTTAAGTTACTTTAAAGTTCTAAGGCATCTTCCAGCTCTGAAAAATATTAGTTCTAGCTATATAGGGAGCTAGGTGGCACTGCAGTAAATAGTGTATCAGTCAAGGAATTAAGTAAGACCCAGCTTCCTGTGTGAAAATTTGACCTCAAATAGTGTGAACTTGTGCAAGTCACTTGAATGCCTCAATTTCCTCATCTGTAAAATGAATTGAAGAAGGAAATGGCAAACTACTCCAGTATCTCCACCAAGAAAACCCCAAATAGGGCCACAAAGAGTTGAACACAATAGAAATGACTGAACAACAACAAATACAGGTTCTGAAAATAGAGGTTCTATCATGTTAGCTCTGAAAATCAACATTCTATAGTCCCTCTTACCTCTGTAAGACTCCTATATCGTGCAGTTAGCATACATAATGTATATACTCTTTTAAAAGCAATGTACTTCAATGGTTATTAGTGGTAACTACTCCCTAGTCATCATCAATATCGTATGAAATAATCAAGGATCCACAAGGTTCAGATTGATGATCGATTTTTTTTTTCTAGTTTTACATGGTGCAGTTCTGGCCTCTCAGCTCTAATGGTATGCAATCTCTGTTCTACCTGAAATATTCTGCCTTGAATGGCACCTCCAAATGTCCAGCCTTTCTATGTGCTAAACAACTTCATAGTTCTGACACTATATGTTCTAAGGGCAAACCATTCTATGTTATTTTATCCATTTATTGATTTGATTATTTTTCTTTTACTGCACTGACCATGGGACTTAGTCATAAAGCGACATAGTCTTAGTTTGAAGTTCCCCAATCATTGATGCTTTATGGTGTACCTTAAATATTTTTCATCCATTTCCAGTCATAGAAATATCAATTTTAAGTCCAACACTTAAGGGCACTATAAGGAATCATTTGTATTAGCAGATTGTTTTTATTTTTTAGAAATATAGAAGGCCCTTGATAATAAATTTGTAAATCTGTGTGGTCTGGTACCTGAGTTTTAATTTAGAAAATTATCACTCTCTCTATATATATTGTGTGGAAATAAAGGTAGCATTTCTAGTCACAAATATCATTTTAACCAAGGATTTCAGTTAACCTATACCTTTTCATGTCTTTTCCATTTGAGAAGATGAAATAATACATATTTTCAAGAATGTCACTGAAAATTCTAAGGCCCTTTCCAGCTCTGAAAATCTAGCTTCTCTCACCTTTTAGCTGTGTTCTTTCTGAACAGTTCCAAACAAGAAATTCAATATTCTTTGTGTTTTCTTGCTCTAAAATCCCTAGTTGTAGATGCCCTCCCAATTCTAACATTCTCTTTTCTATGGCTACTCTAAGAATGCCTATTCTACATATTAAGGCCACACTGGCCCAAACTATATTTCTTCTATGGCCAAAGCTTTCTCCCACACTTTGAAACTCCCTCCTACCTTTCATATTCTAAGTTCTAAGGTTCATCTAGATCCTGCAGTCTTTCTTGAGCCATTAATAATAATCTTAAGTAATGAAGGAACTGAAAGAAGCAAAATGATGACCACTGTGGGGTGGGAGGTAGAGAAGAGGATTTTTTTTTCTTATTTATTTATTTGTTTGTTTATTTGCTGAGGCAAAAGGGGTTAAGTGACTTGCCCCAGGTCACACAGCTAGGAAGTGTTAAGTGTCTGAGACCAGATTTGAACTCAGGTGCTCCTGACTTCAGGGCTGGTGCTCTATCCACTGTGCCGCCTAGTTGCCCCAAGGATTCTTTTCTTATTTTTATATCATGTAGTTCTCCCCTGACAAATCTAACAGTCTTTACTCTAGGCTCTTATTTATACCTGAAAAATTCTCCCTTGAATGACAACCCAATCAAGCTTTTCTATGTGCTTGGATGCTATATGTTCTAAAAGCAGACCCTCCTATGTTGTACATTCATCAGTTTATTTCTTTTTCTCTTATTGCACTGCCTGTGGGTCTTCCTTATAAGGCAATAGCACAACTGGTCTTTCTTTGTTTCAAAGAGTAAGTACCTAGTACTCAGTCTATACTCTTGTTCCATTCTGAATAAAAGGAATATGTGATCAATACAAAGAGTGACTTGTGTTGGTGGATTGTTTTTACTTTTTAAAGTTATATAAGAATCTCAATGACAGACTTCTATTTTTGATTGTGTGATCTAGTACCTGAATTTTAATTCAGACAATTATACTCTCCTGGTATATACTATATATAGAACTAATGGTAGCATTTCCAGCCACAAATAATTTTCTTACTTGACCTTCAAGTAGGAAATAACTCATTTTTATAAAGGATGACATAATGTTCTATGGCCCACAATGCCTCTGAAAATCTAAGTTTTATCCCTTCTCTTTCCTCAAATTTCACACCTCTGTGAGATCAGACATTTAGCATTCCAGGCGCTCCATTGTAAATGTATCATACTTCAAAAGTTATTGTGGACAGTAACGACCCCTATTCATTACCAAAAGCAGTGCTGAACAATCAAGGATCAGCAAGGAATTAAATTGATGATCATTTTTCTTGTTCTTTTTAATATTGTATAGTTCTGAACTACCAGCTCTAATACTTTATACTCCAAACTCTCTTATATTTGGAAAATTTTCTAAGGGATAACACCTTCCAACCAAGCCTTTCTATGTGCTGAAGAATCTTATATCTCTGACATATTAATTTCTAAATGCCATTTATTTTCTCTTACAGCCCATTTAAGTCTTAGTAATAAAATGACAGTAGAAATGGCCTCTTTTGAAAAGGCTTGTACTTAAAACACTAAGGTATTTTAATTTAAGGAATATCAATAGATGTCTAACTTGATCAGCATCACACTACAAGGAATCACTCGTCTTGAGGAATAGTTTTTATTCCTTAACGGTACATATAATACTTGATTATAAACTTATACCTTTGGCTGTGTGATTGGGGACCAAAGTTTTAATTCAATTACTACTCTCCTGATAGAAATTACATCTTTACATGCTTTGGTGTCCTGAGAACATAAAAATATCCATCTTCTGAAAGATGCCATTGAGAATTCTAAAGGCAACTTCCAGGTCAGAAAATATAGGTTCTATAGTACCTTATAGTTCTGTGCTTGTGAAACTCTCTCACACCAGAAATTCCACATTCTATGTGCTCCCTTCCCTGATATCCTTTGTTCTTCATACCTTTACAATGTGAGAACATTTTCTCCTCTGGCTATTCTCATGACCCATGTTTTTTATACTTAGATCCACTGGCTCCAACTATTTTTTATGCTTCATTCTGTCCTTTCAACTTTTTTTTCCCCAAAGCCTCTCCAAATAATTGATATTCCATAATTAGGATTAATCCAGATCCCAAAGTCGGCCCTCTGAATTTTGTCCAGCTCTACCTTGAATTATATATATGGCTCCTTGAGTATATTAAAAATTCATCTTATCAAGAATGACATTGAGATTTCTATGGCTCATGTTGGCTCTGAAAATCTAAATTCTATTGTCCTTACCTCTGTAATTTCAGACACCTCTTATATCAGACATTCAGCAGTCAATGTGTTCCCTTTTAAAAGTACTGCACTCAAAAGTTACTGTGGGCAATAAATACT